>NC_091390.1:75000-80147 GCF_038502225.1 Cherax quadricarinatus
CCTAATATCTCTCTGACTCATTTGTGTCTTCAACTTCCAATTGTGGCCTCTTGTTTCTGTGTCCCCTCCCTGGAACATCCTGTCTTTGTCCACCTTGTCTATTCCACGCAGTATTTTATATGTCGTTATCATGTCTCCCCTGACCCTCCTGTCCTCCAGTGTCGTCAGGCCGATTTCCCTTAATCTTTCTTCATAGGACATTCCCCTTAGCTCTGGAACTAACCTTGTGGCAAACCTTTGTACTTTCTCTAGTTTCTTGACGTGCTTTATCAAGTGCGGGTTCCAAACAGGTGCTGCATACTCCAGTATGGGCCTGACATACACGGTGTACAGTGTCTTGAACGATTCCTTACTAAGGTATCGGAATGCTGTTCTCAGGTTTGCCAGGCGCCCATATGCTGCAGCAGTTATCTGATTGATGTGTGCTTCCGGAGACATGCTCGGTGTTATACTCACCCCAAGATCTTTCTCCTTGAGTGAGGTTTGCAGTCTTTGGCCACCTAGCCTATACTCTGTCTGTGGTCTTCTGTGCCCTTCCCCTATCTTCATGACTTTGCATTTGGCAGGATTAAATTCGAGAAGCCATTTGCTGGACCAGGTGTCCAGTCTGTTGTACTCACCTAGTTGTACTCACCTAGTTGAGGTTGCGGGGGTCGAGTCCGAGCTCCTGGCCCCGCCTCTTCACTGATCGCTACTAGGTCACTCTCCCTGAGCCGTGAGCTTTCTCATACCTCTGCTTAAAGCTATGTATGGATCCTGCCTCCACTACATCGCTTCCCAAACTATTCCACTTACTGACTACTCTGTGGCTGAAGAAATACTTCCTAACATCCCTGTGATTCATCTGTGTCTTCAGCTTCCAACTGTGTCCCCTTGTTACTGTGTCCAATCTCTGGAACATCCTGTCTTTGTCCACCTTGTCAATTCCTCTCAGTATTTTGTATGTCGTTATCATGTCCCCCCTATCTCTCCTGTCCTCCAGTGTCGTCAGGTTGATTTCCCTTAACCTCTCCTCGTAGGACATACCTCTTAGCTCTGGGACTAGTCTTGTTGCAAACCTTTGCACTTTCTCTAGTTTCTTCACGTGCTTGGCTAGGTGTGGGTTCCAAACTGGTGCCGCATACTCCAATATGGGCCTAACGTACACGGTGTACAGGGTCCTGAATGATTCCTTATTAAGATGTCGGAATGCTGTTCTGAGGTTTGCTAGGCGCCCATATGCTGCAGCAGTTATTTGGTTGATGTGCGCTTCAGGAGATGTGCCTGGTGTTATACTCACCCCAAGATCTTTTTCCTTGAGTGAGGTTTGTAGTCTCTGACCCCCTAGACTGTACTCCGTCTGCGGCCTTCTTTGCCCTTCCCCAATCTTCATGACTTTGCACTTGGTGGGATTGAACTCCAGGAGCCAATTGCTGGACCAGGTCTGCAGCCTGTCCAGATCCCTTTGTAGTTCTGCCTGGTCTTCGATCGAGTGAATTCTTCTCATCAACTTCACGTCATCTGCAAACAGGGACACCTCAGAGTCTATTCCTTCCGTCATGTCGTTCACAAATACCAGAAACAGCACTGGTCCTAGGACTGACCCCTGCGGGACCCCGCTGGTCACAGGTGCCCACTCTGACACCTCGCCACGTACCATGACTCGCTGCTGTCTTCCTGACAAGTATTCCCTGATCCATTGTAGTGCCTTCCCTGTTATCCCTGCTTGGTCCTCCAGTTTTTGCACCAATCTCTTGTGTGGAACTGTGTCAAACGCCTTCTTGCAGTCCAAGAAAATGCAATCCACCCACCCCTCTCTCTCTTGTCTTACTGCTGTCACCATGTCATAGAACTCCAGTAGGTTTGTGACACAGGATTTCCCGTCCCTGAAACCATGTTGGCTGCTGTTGATGAGATCATTCCTTTCTAGGTGTTCCACCACTCTTCTCCTGATAATCTTCTCCATGATTTTGCATACTATACATGTCAGTGACACTGGTCTGTAGTTTAATGCTTCATGTCTGTCTCCTTTTTTAAAGATTGGGACTACATTTGCTGTCTTCCATGCCTCAGGCAATCTCCCTGTTTCGATAGATGTATTGAATATTGTTGTTAGGGGTACACATAGCGCCTCTGCTCCCTCTCTCAATACCCATGGGGAGATGTTATCTGGCCCCATTGCCTTTGAGGTATCTAGCTCACTCAGAAGCCTCTTCACTTCTTCCTCGGTTGTGTGCACTGTGTCCAGCACTTGGTGGTGTGCCCCACCTCTCCGTCTTTCTGGAGTCCCTTCTGTCTCCTCTGTGAACACTTCTTTGAATCTCTTGTTGAGTTCTTCACATACTTCACGGTCATTTCTTGTTGTCTCTCCTCCTTCCTTCCTTAGCCTGTGTGTGTGTGTACACCGTTGCTGGTTCCGTTGCACCGTTTTTATTACCGTTTTTTACTTGTTTATGTTTAATGTCTTCAATAAATTATCCTGTTATCTGTACTGTTGCTTCTGTTATCCCACCTGTTACCTGTTAACAGCCTTTCGTTTATCACTGGTGCGGGATGGTTACTGTTACTCATGATCAACAGACGGGAACAACAGACCGACATTCCCGTCAGAGTGCATAACTTTTAACAACGTCACTGTGGCTGAAGAAACACTTCCTGACATCACTGTGACTCGTCTGTGTCTTGCAGGAGTGCCCTTCAGTACCCGTTTCCCGCCTCTCACTCTGTTATTAATTATTCTGACTATTTACTGATACTACCATTGCTGCCACTACTAGTACTAGCATTACTACTAGTACTACCAGTACTACTAGCACCTACTAGTACTACCAGTACTACTAGCACCTACTAGTACTACCAGTACTACTAGCACCTACTAGTACTACCAGTATTACTAGCACCTACTAGTACTACCAGTACCAGTACTATTAGCACTATCACCAAGAACCACTAGTCATGCTAGCAGTTACACTCCGGCAGATATTTGTGTGTTAACCAACCTGGCACCCCTCTCTCTCTCTCTCTCTCTCTCTCTCTCTCTCTCTCTCTCACTATATATACATGCATCACAGTACCCGGAAATCAAACCCTTGTCCCTGTGCTTGTGAAGGACATTTTGTAGGAGCCTGTAGGTCGGGGACTGACCCCCCAGATACACATTAACTGCCAAGGATAACTTCCTGGTTGGCACTGATGTGGTGCATGATGGGCGGTGTCAGTGGCTGGCATGGTCTTAGTAGTGGTCTAAGGCCAGTTCTGCTGCCACGTAGGTCTGAGACACACTGGTCTCTCCTACCACCAGACTGAAGACCTCAGGAATGTGGTCTGGCTAAAGAATTAGTGCATGACAGCAGCAGGAAGAAGTGGAGGCTGTACGTGTGTCAGTGTATATACAGGTCTTACAATATATACATATCTCGATGTATATACATATATACACTCTATCTTGTATATTCTTTATTTATAAATGTGTAAATAAATAGTAAACTAGAGGACTGAGAGAGAGAGAGAGAGAGAGACTAAGAGAGAGAGAGAGAGAGAGACTAAGAGAGAGAGAGACTAAGAGAGAGAGAGACTAAGAGAGAGAGAGACTAAGAGAGAGAGAGAGAGAGAGAGAGAGAGAGAGAGAGAGAGAGAGAGACTAAGAGAGAGACTAAGAGAGAGAGAGACTAAGAGAGAGAGAGAAAGAGAGAGAGAGAGAGAGAGAGAGAGACTAAGAGAGAGACTAAGAGAGAGAGAGACTAAGAGAGAGAGAGACTAAGAGAGAGAGAGAGAGAGAGAGAGAGAGAGAGACTAAGAGAGAGAGAGAGACTAAGAGAGAGAGAGACTAAGAGAGAGAGAGAGAGAGAGAGAGAGAGAGAGGCTAAGAGAGAGAGAGAGAGAGACTAAGAGAGAGAGAGAGTAAGAGGTTGGGAATTCTGGGGTTTCCCAAAGAGCCACAAGTTGCAGTGTGTCGAAATAACTGTGTATATATATATATATATATATATATATATATATATATATATATATATATATATATATATATATATATATATATATATATAATGTCCTGTCGAATAGATATATTTTTTCATTTATGTTAATGTAAAAATTACTAATTTTGTACCAAAAGAATCTTAGAAAACTTACCTGACCTTATTATAACAAGCGCATTTTAATTTAGCCTAATCCAACTAAATATATTTTAGATAAGTTTACAATAATTTAATAACAAACAAACACAATGAAATATATATTTTCGTTACGTTTAGAATGATTTTTGCGAAGTTATTGGATACACAAATTTTCGCATGACTTATTCGGCAAAAAGAGCATAACTCACGAAATCGTAATGACACGATTGCAAACAAACCATACCACGGGCTGGATTTGAACCCGCGGTCAGAGAGTCTCAAAACAGTCTGGAGTTTTGAGACTCTCTGACCGCGAGTTCAAATCCCGCCCGTGGTATGGTTTTTTTTTAAGAAGAGCATTGCTATTTAAGCCAAAATAGCAAGTTTTACCCATTTGGCACCACATATTTATAATAGGATAAGTGTTGGAATGGCTGGTATATTTACTGAGTGTATGATAGAAGGGAAGGTAGTTAAGGATGGCCAGCTAGCCAGTATGATTGTTGTGTATGATGGGTGGCTGGTACATTTACTGAGTGTATGATAGAAGGGAAGGTAGTTAAGGATGGCCAGCTAGCCAGTATGATTGTTGTGTATGATGGGGTAGAGGTGAGTGTACTGTGGGAGACTAAGTCTCTTCTCTATACCTGATGGAGTGTATGGTAGTGCTCTTACTGTAGATACCTAACATACTCATCTACCAATCATCTACCACTAATCTACCTCATTACAAAGAGGCTGAGATAGGAGTCAGGTTAAGGCTGGCCTCTACTAACGTCCTCAACAGTCACAGAACTTGGCTGTGTACACCAGAGTACAAGAAGGTAGGTGAGTCAGTCCCCTGACGGTGCTTGCCAGCCTTGATAGGTGCCCCGAGAATCTAGGTGTAGCAGTAGGTACTTCAGCACCTACTGCTTCACCTAGTGTCTTTATTGATGAATAAGACACATGTACAACACCTGGTCAGTCCCTTAACTCTAATGGAAGGTAATCAGACCAGGTAGTGTAAGCAAGTGAAAGTGTGAGCAGAGATCGTGTTGACTACCCACACCT
>NC_091390.1:80247-141499 GCF_038502225.1 Cherax quadricarinatus
AGACACTGGCTGGGGCACACCTGGGCACTCTCCCCTCCACAACGGGTATATACCCACCACTCTACCACTGGCTGGGGCACACCTGGGCACTCTCCCCTCCACAACGGGTATATACCCACCACTCTACCACTGGCTGGGGCAAACTTGGGCACTCTCCACTCCACAACGGGTATATACCAACCACTCTACCACTGGGAGCGCTTGAGGTTTCTAAACCTGTATTCCCTGGAACGCAGGAGGGAGAGATACATGATTATATACACCTGGAAAATCCTAGAGGGACTAGTACCGAACTTGCACACGAAAATCACTCACTACGAAAGCAAAAGACTTGGCAGACGATGCACCATCCCCCCAATGAAAAGCAGGGGTGTCACTAGCACGTTAAGAGACCATACAATAAGTGTCAGGGGCCCGAGACTGTTCAACTGCCTCCCAGCACACATAAGGGGGATTACCAACAGACCCCTGGCAGTCTTCAAGCTGGCACTGGACAAGCACCTAAAGTCAGTTCCTGATCAGCCGGGCTGTGGCTCGTACGTTGGTTTGCGTGCAGTCAGCAGCAACAGCCTGGTTGATCAGGCGCTGATCCACCAGGAGGCCTGGTCACAGACCGGGCCGCGGGGGCGTTGACCCCCGAAACTCTCTCCAGGTAAACTCCAGGTAAACTGGCTGGGGCACACCTGGGCACTCCACTCCACAACGGGTATATACCCACCACTCTACCACTGGCTGGGGCACACCTGGGCACTCTCCCCTCCACAACGGGTATATACCCACCACTCTACCACTGGCTGGGGCACACCTGGGCACTCTCCCCTCCACAACGGGTATATACCCACCACTCTACCACTGGCTGGGGCACACCTGGGCACTCTCCCCTCCACAACGGATATATACCCACCACTACCACTGGCTGGGGCACACCTGGGCACTCTCCCCTCCACAACGGGTATATACCCACCACTCTACCACTGGCTGGGGCACACCTGGGCACTCTCCCCTCCACAACGGGTATATACCCACCACTCTACCACTGGCTGGGGCACACCTGGGCACTCCCCTCCACAAGGGGTATATACCCACCACTCTACCACTGGCTGGGGCACACCTGGGCACTCTCCCCTCCACAACGGGTATATACCCACCACTCTACCACTGGCTGGGACACACCTGGCACTCCCCTCCACAACGGGTATATACCCACCACTACCCTCATCATATACACAATTTAAGGGTCACATTAAGGAGAGAAACACAAAAGCATCAGCTGAAGAGGACCCCAGAAGGAGGTCGAAATATACAGATCAATCAGCCTTTTGTGTTTCTGTCTCCATAAGAATGGAGGGATACCTTTGAAGAGTTTCGAGAGTTAATCTAGTCTCTGAGCCCGGCCATGGGCCAGGCCCTTCTGGTGCTTGGCAGGTCAACCAGGCTGTTACTACTGGAGGGACACTGTAGTAGGCCTACTGGTCCAAACTATGCAGTACACAGTGGAAATAGCAAGGACACCAATGGTAATACAAGGACCACAATGGTAATACAAGGTCCACAATGGTAATACAAGGTCCACAATGGTAATACAAGGTCCATAATGGTAATACAAGGTCCATAATGGTAATACAAGGACTACAATGGTAATACAAGGTCCATAATGGTAATACAAGGACCACAATGGTAATACAAGGTCCATAATGGTAATACAAGGACCACAATGGTAATACAAGGTCCATAATGGTAATACAAGGTCCATAATGGTAATACAAGGACCACAATGGTAATACAAGGTCCATAATGGTAATACAAGGACCACAATGGTAATACAAGGTCCATAATGGTAATACAAGGTCCACAATGGTAATACAAGGTCCACAATGGTAATACAAGGACCACAATGGTAATACAAGGTCCATAATGGTAATACAAGGACCACAATGGTAATACAAGGTCCATAATGGTAATACAAGGACCACAATGGTAATACAAGGTCCACAATGGTAATACAAGGACCACAATGGTAATACAAGGACAACAATGGTAATACAAGGTCCACAATGGTAATACAAGAACCACAATGGTAATACAAGATCCACAATGGTAATACAAGGTCCACAATGGTAATACAAGGTCCACAATGGTAATACAAGGACCACAATGGTAATACAAGGTCCATAATGGTAATACAAGGACCACAATGGTAATACAAGGTCCACAATGGTAATACAAGGACACCAATGGTAATACAAGGTCTACAATGGTAATACAAGGACACCAATGGTATTACAAGGACCACAATGGTAATACAAGGTCCACAATGGTAATACAAGGTCCACAATAGTAATACAAGGTCCACAATGGTAATACAAGGACACCAATGGTAATACAAGGACCACAATGGTAATGCAAGGTCCACAATGGTAATACAAGGTCCACAATAGTAATACAAGGTCCACAATGGTAATACAAGGTCCACAATGGTAATACAAGGTCCACAATGGTAATACAAGGACCACAATGGTGATACATGGTCCACAATGGTAATACAAGATCCACAATGGTAATACAAGGACCACAATGGTAATATAAGGACCACAATGGTGATACAAGGACCACAATGGTAATACAAGGACCACAATGGTAATACAAGGACCACAATGGTAATACAAGGTCCACAATCGTAATACAAGGACCACAATGGCAATACAAGGACCACAATGGTAATACAAGATCCACAATGGGATTACAAGGTCCACAATGGTAATACAAGGACCACAATGGTGATACAAGGATCACAATAGTAACACAAGGACCACAATGGTGATACAAGGTCCACAATGGTGGTACGAGAACCACAATGGTGATACAAGGACTACAGTGGTAATATAAGGACCACAATGGTAATACACGTACTAGGACCACAATGGTAATATACGTAGAAGGACCACAATGGCAATACAAGGACCACAATGGTAATACAAGGTCCACAATGGTAATACAAGGTCCACAATGGTAATACAAGGACCACAATGGTAATACAAGGTCCACAATGGTAATACAAGATCCACAATGGTAATACAAGGACCACAATGGTGATACAAGGACCACAATGGTAATACAAGGACCACAATGGGGATACAAGGTCCACAATGGTGATACAAGGACCCCAATGGTAATACACGTACTAGGACCACAATGGTAATACAAGGACCACAGTGGTGATACAAGGTCCACAATGGTAATACAAGGACCACAATGGTGATACAAGGACCAGAATGGTAATACAAGGACCACAATGGTAATACGCGTACAAGGACCACAATAATAATACACGTACAAGGACCACAGTGGTAATACACGTACAAGAACCACAATGGTAATACACGTACAAGGACCACGATGGTAATACACGTACAAGGACGACAGTGGTAATACACGTACAAGGACCACGATGGTAATACACGTACAAGAACCACAGTGGTAATAAGTCACCCTGACTGACCTCTGTTATGTTATGTTGCTCAGTAATGTACACAACATACGGGGACTGTACTTAGGTCCAACTGTACCTAAATAACCTGACTTATTTCTCGAAATCAACTTGTCTAAGATTATTCTCCCAAAAGTAGTCAAGAATTAGCTTCAGTACGTTAGGTACCAGTCATACCCAGCTTTCTCACTCAATAGGAACTAAGGTCTTAGACCCTATTTCCCTGCTGGGAAGTTCTAAGCATCCGTAACTGTTAGTAGACTTCTGGGTGGCATCCTGGGCAGGGTGAGTCGTATGGGACAAGTTACCTTACACCTGCTGTCACTGTTCATCTAGCAGTAAGTAGGTTCCTGGGTATTAGTTACCTTACACCTGCTGTCACTGTTTATCTAGCAGTAAGTAGGTACCTGGATGTTAGTTACCTTACACCTGCTGTCACTGTTCATCTAGCAGTAAGTAGGTACCTGGATGTTAGTTACCTTACACCTGCTGTCACTGTTCATCTAGCAGTAAGTAGGTACCTGGATGTTAGTTACCTTACACCTGCTGTCACTATTCACCTAGCAGCAAGTAGGTACCTGGGTGTTAGTTACCTTACACCTGCTGTCACTGTTCACCTAGCAGTAAGTAGGTACCTGGGTGTTAGTTACCTTACACCTGCTGTCACTGTTCACCTAGCAGTAAGTAGGTACCTGGGTGTTAGTTACCTTACACCTGCTGTCACTGTTCACCTAGCAGTAAGTAGGTACCTGGGTGTTAGTTACCTTACACCTGCTGTCACTGTTCACCTAGCAGTAAGTAGGTACCTGGGTGTTAGTAGACTGGTGTGGGTAGCATCCTGGGGGAGACTTGTGTACAGAGAAGGAAGGTGTGTGAAATTATGGAACAATAGTTCCACAATACCATGACTGGAACAATTCACAACCTACAATACCATGACTACAACAATTCACAACTAACCCACAATACCATGACTACAACAATTCACAACTAACCCACAATACCATGACTACAACAATTCACAACTAACCCACAATACCATGACTATAACAATTCACAACCAACCCACAATACCATGACTACAACAATTAACAACCTACAATACCATGACTACAACAATTCACAACTAACCCACAATACCACGACTACAACAGTTCACAACTAACCCACAATACCATGACTATAACAATTCACAACTAACCCACAATACCATGACTACAACAATTCACAACTAACCCACAATACCATGACTACAACAATTCACAACTAACCCACAATACCATGACTACAACAATTCACAACTAACCCACAATACCATGACTACAACAATTCACAACCTACAATACCATGACTACAACAATTCACAAATAACCCACAATACCATGACTACAACAATTCACAACTAACCCACAATACCATGACTATAACAATTCACAACTAACCAACAATACCATGACTACAACAATTCACAACCAACCCACAATACCGCAGCCTGAATGATTGGAATTAATCCTTCTACCAGCCAATATCGAGGCTGGAACAAGGAGAGTACAAGTACTTGAGTACATTTAGGTTGAGTACAGAGTGAAGTCAGATCAACAGAGAAGTTAGCTAACACACTAACACTAGAAGTCAACAAATTCCTTAAAAGTCGATCAATCTTGACTCTTTGACTTCATAAGAATGTGGAGTAAGAGCAGACACTCTTACGATAGATAAACCGGGATAAGGTAACGATAGATCACGATAGATCTGCCTATTACGGTCCAGTAGACTTACTGTAGTGTTCTGAGTAAGTTGAACCTACCTAGGCTGTGCACTAGCAGGTGAAATTGCAGACCTAGAGAATATACAACCTTCACTATGTGAATGAGTGCAGTAAAGTACCTAAATTACTGGAAACAGCTGAAGTACCTCGACCAGTACTCCCTGGAACACTGGCGACAGATACATTATAATTACTGGAAACAGTTGAAGTACCTCGACCAGTACTCCCTGGAACACTGGCGACAGATACATTATAATTACTGGGAACAGCTGAAGTACCTCGACCAGTACTCCCTGGAACACTGGCGACAGATACATTATAATTTACACCTGGAACATCCTAGAGGGACTAGTCCCAAATCTTCACATTGAAATCACTCCCTATGCATCAAGGACAAACAAGTACAAACAAGGACAGGGACAGTGCCATACACAGTAGTTACAACCACCAACAAACAAGGACATTGAGAGACTGTTAGTATACACTCTGATCAAAATACCAAAGGCTACAGAGGTACAATAACACCATGACCTTTGTACAGTCAACCACTAAGGTACACAAACAACTGAAAAGATCAGGGAACCTTTGTAAAGGTTCCCAAAGTTAGTAATTTGGCGGATTTGTACGAATTTTAGCGAATTTTGTATTAAGAATGTATATGAAGGCAATCTGACGTGGGTTAGTTGTGAATTGTTGTAGTCATGGTATTGTGGGTTAGTTGTGAATTGTTGTAGTCATGGTATTGTGGGTTAGTTGTGAATTGTTGTAGTCATGGTACTGTGGGTTAGTTGTGAATTGTTGTAGTCATGGTATTACCTGGAGTTTACCTGGAGTTCCGGGGGTCAACGCCCCCGCGGCCCGGTCTGTGACCAGGCCTCCTGGTGGATCAGAGCCTGATCAACCAGGCTGTTGCTGCTGGCTGCACGCAAACCAACGTACGAGCCACAGCCCGGCTGGTCAGGAACCGACTTGAGGTGCTTGTCCAGTGCCAGCTTGAAGACTGCCAGGGGTCTGTTGGTAATCCCCCTTATGTATGCTGGGAGGCAGTTGAACAGTCTCGGGCCCCTGACACTTATTGTATGGTCTCTTAACGTGCTAGTGACACCCCTGCTTTTCATTGGGGGGATGTTGCATCGTCTGCCAAGTCTTTTGCTTTCGTAGTGAGTGATTTTCGTGTGCAAGTTCGGTACTAGTCCCTCTAGGATTTTCCAGGTGTATATAATCATGTATCTCTCCCGCCTGCGTTCCAGGGAATACAGTTTTAGGAACCTCAAGCGCTCCCAGTAATTGAGGTGTTTTATCTCCGTTATGCGCGCCGTGAAGGTTCTCTGTACATTTTCTATGTCAGCAATTTCACCTGCCTTGAAAGGTGCTGTTAGTGTGCAGCAATATTCCAGCCTAGATAGAACAAGTGACCTGAAGAGTGTCATCATGGGCTTGGCCTCCCTAGTTTTGAAGGTTCTCATTATCCATCCTGTCATTTTTCTAGCAGATGCGATTGATACAATGTTATGGTCCTTGAAGGTGAGATCCTCCGACATGATCACTCCCAGGTCTTTGACGTTGGTGTTTCGCTCTATTTTGTGGCCAGAATTTGTTTTGTACTCTGATGAAGATTTAATTTCCTCGTGTTTACCATATCTGAGTAATTGAAATTTCTCATCGTTGAACTTCATATTGTTTTCTGCAGCCCACTGAAAGATTTGGTTGATGTCCGCCTGGAGCCTTGCAGTGTCTGCAATGGAAGACACTGTCATGCAGATTCGGGTGTCATCTGCAAAGGAAGACACGGTGCTGTGGCTGACATCCTTGTCTATGTCGGATATGAGGATGAGGAACAAGATGGGAGCGAGTACTGTGCCTTGTGGAGCAGAGCTTTTCACCGTAGCTGCCTCGGACTTTACTCTGTTGACGATTACTCTCTGTGTTCTGTTAGTGAGGAAATTATAGATCCATCTACCAACTTTTCCTGTTATTCCTTTAGCACGCATTTTGTGCGCTATTACGCCATGGTCATACTTGTCGAAGGCTTTTGCAAAGTCTGTATATATTACATCTGCATTCTTTTTGTCTTCTAGTGCATTTAGGACCTTGTCGTAGTGATCCAATAGTTGAGACAGACAGGAGCGACCTGTTCTAAACCCATGTTGCCCTGGGTTGTGTAACTGATGGGTTTCTAGATGGGTGGTGATCTTTCTTCTTAGGACCCTTTCAAAGATTTTATGATATGGGATGTTAGTGCTATCGGTCTGTAGTTCTATGCTGTTGCTTTACTGCCCCCTTTGTGGAGTGGGGCTATGTCTGTTGTTTTTAGTAACTGTGGGACGACCCCCGTGTCCATGCTCCCTCTCCATAGGATGGAAAAGGCTCGTGAAAGGGGCTTCTTGCAGTTCTTGATGAACACGGAGTTCCATGAGTCTGGCCCTGAGGCAGAGTGCATGGGCATGTCATTTATCGCCTGTTCGAAGTCATTTGGCGTCAGGATAACATCGGATAGGCTTGTGTTAACCAAATTTTGTGGCTCTCTCATAAAAAATTCATTTTGATCTTCGACTCTCAGTCTGGTTAGCGGCTTGCTAAAAACTGAGTCATATTGGGACTTGAGTAGCTCACTCATTTCCTTGCTGTCATCTGTGTAGGACCCATCTTGTTTAAGTAGGGGCCCAATACTGGACGTTGTTCTCGACTTTGATTTGGCATAGGAGAAGAAATACTTTGGGTTTCTTTCGATTTCATTTGTGGCTTTTAGTTCTTCCCGCGATTCCTCACTCCTATAAGATTCCTTTAGCTTAAGTTCTATGCTTGCTATTTCTCTGACCAGTGTCTCCCTACGCATTTCAGATATATTGACCTCTTTTAGCCGCTCTGTTATTCTTTTCCGTCGCCTGTAAAGGGAGCACCTGTCTCTTTCTATTTTACATCTACTCCTCCTTTTTCTTAGAGGAATAAGCCTTGTGCATACATCGAGTGCCACCAAGTTAATCTGTTCTAGACATAAGTTGGGGTCTGTGTTGCTTAGTATATCTTCCCAGCTTATATCGGTTAGGACTTAGTTTACTTGGTCCCACTTTATGCTTTTGTTATTGAAGTTGAATTTGGTGAATGCTCCCTCGTGACTAATCTCATTATGTCGGTCTGGGGCTCCGCGCATACATGTCTGAACCTCAATTATGTTGTGATCTGAGTATATTGTTTTTGATATGGTGACATTTCTTATCAGATCATCATTGTTAGTGAAGATGAGGTCTAGTGTATTCTCCAGTCTGGTAGGCTCTATTATTTGCTGGTTTAAATTGAATTTTGTGCAGAGATTTAAAAGCTCGTGTGAGTGTGAGTTTTCATCAGAGCTGCCTCCTGGTGTTATTACTGCAACAATATTATTTGCTATATTCCTCCATTTTAGGTGCCTTAAGTTGAAATCCCCCAGGAGCAAGATGTTGGGTGCAGGAGCTGGAAGATTTTCAAGACAGTGGTCAATTTTTAACAGCTGTTCCTGGAATTGCTGGGATGTTGCATCCGGAGGCTTGTAAACTACCACAATGACTAGGTTTTGGTTCTCGACCTTTCCTGCTAAAACTTCCACTACATCATTTGAGGCATTTAGCAGTTCTGTGCAAACAAGTGACTCTGCAATGTACAGGCCAACCCCCCCTTTTGCCTGTTCACTCTGTCACATCTGTATAGGTTGTAACCTGGGATCCATATTTCGTTGTCCAAGTGATCCTTTATGAGGTCTCAGTGAAAGCCGCGAACATTGCCTTTGCCTCTGCAAGCAGTCCACGGATGAAAGGTATTTTGTTGTTTGTTGCTGGCTTTAGACCCTGTATATTTGCAAAGAAGAATGTTATCGGACTGGTGGTATTGTTGGTACTGGGGGGGAGGGGATTTTTTTCCGGCATTAGTATCTGTATCTGTTTTTTTGGAGTGGAGGCCATCGACTGTGGTTCCACTCCAGGAATGACTGGATTTGGTGTACGATTTCTGCCATTTCCTGGCAGTTTTTTTTCCTTCCAGTTTTTTTTCCTTCCTGGCACTAAAAAACCTCTCCCTCTTGAGTGGCTGTGGCTACCCAGGTTTTCCCATGGCCTGGATGTTTTGTATCTTTTGTCCCCTTTAGATAGTGTGCCTAGCAATTTAAGTTATAGCACAGTCTTTCCTGTACTGAAGAGGTACACATTTCAGGGTGAAAAAGCTTACAGGAAGGGAGTTTGCATTTTCCTGTTGCCATATGGGCATGGCATTTTCTAGGGTGGTCATAGTTGCACGTCCAGTCTGTTTTTCCAGATTTCCCATGCCTGCAGATACCAAGTGCATAGTATGTGCACAGGCTTAGTAGTGAATTGTTGTAGTCATGGTATTGTGGGTTAGTAGTGAATTGTTGTAGTCATGGTATTGTGGGTTAGTTGTGAATTGTTGTAGTCATGGTATTGTGGGTTAGTTGTGAATTGTTGTAGTCATGGTATTGTGGGTTAGTAGTGAATTGTTGTAGTCATGGTATTGTGGGTTAGTAGTGAATTGTTGTAGTCATGGCATTGTGGGTTAGTAGTGAATTGTTGTAGTCATGGTATTGTGGGTTAGTAGTGAATTGTTGTAGTCATGGTATTGTGGGTTAGTAGTGAATTGTTGTAGTCATGGTATTGTGGGTTAGTAGTGAATTGTTGTAGTCATGGCATTGTGGGTTAGTAGTGAATTGTTGTAGTCATGGTATTGTGGGTTAGTAGTGAATTGTGTGTACAATGAGAGGTGTACGTGTGTTCCCAAGGTTACTGTACATGGTATGAACATCGACGCTTTGAGAGAGAGAGAGAGAGAGAGAGAGAGAGAGAGAGAGAGAGAGAGAGAGAGAGAGAGAGCGAGAGAGAGAGAGAGAGAGAGAGACTGCAGTATTTGAAGACAGATTAGAAATGTAGGTCATTGTATCAGTGAGGACACTGTGCCAGTATAATGTTACTACACCACGCTACACTAGGTGGAGCACCTGGAAGACTGGTGGAGCACCTAGAAGACTGGTGGAGCACCTAGAAGACTGGTGGAGCACCTAGAAGACTGGTGGAGCACCTAGAAGACTGGTGGAGCACCTAGAAGACTGGTGGAGCACTTAGAAGACTGGTGGAGTACCTGGAAGACTGGTGGAGCACCTAGAAGACTGGTGAAGCACCTAGAAGACTGGTGGAGCACCTAGAAGACTGGTGCAGCACCTAGAAGACTGGTGGAGCACCTGGAAGACTGGAGGAGCACCTAGAAGACTGGTGCAGCACCTAGAAGACTGGTGGAGCACCTAGAAGACTGGTGCAGCACCTAGAAGACTGGTGGGGCACCTAGAAAACTGGTGGGGCACCTAGAAGATTGGTGAACCACCTAGAAGACTGGTGGAGGGCCTAGAAAACTGGTGGAGCACCTAGAAAACTGGTGGGGCACCTAGAAGACTGGTGCAGCACCTAGAAGATTGGTGAAGCACCTAGAAGACTGGTGCAGCACCTAGAAGACTGGTGGAGCACCTAAAAAACTGGTGGGGCACATAGAAGATTGGTGGAGCACCTAGAAGACTGGTGGAGCACCTAGAAGACTGGTGCAGCACCTAAAAGACTGGTGCAGCACCTAGAAGACTGGTGGAGCACCTAGAAAACTGGAGGGGCACCTAGAAGATTGGTGGAGCACCTAGAAGATTGGTGGAGCACCTAGAAGACTAGTGGAGCACCTAGAAGATTAGTGGAGCACCTAGAAGACTGGTGCATCACCTAGAAGATTGGTGGAGCACCTAGAAGACTGGTGCAGCACCTAGAAGACTGGTGGAGCACCTAGAAGACTGGTGGAGCACCTAGAAGATTGGTGGAGCACCTAGAAGACTGGTGGAGCACCTAGAAGACTGGTGGAGCACCTAGAAGACTGGTGGAGCACCTAGAAGACTGGTGGAGCACCTAGAAGATTGTTGGAGCACCTAGAAGATTGGTGGAGCACCTAGAAGACTGGTGGAGCACCTGGAAGACTGGTGGAGCACCCAGAAGATTGTTGGAGCACCTAGAAGACTGGTGGAGCACCTGGAAGACTGGTGGAGCACCTAGAAGATTTTTGGAGCACCTAGAAGACTGGTGGAGCACCTAGAAGACTGGTGGAGCTCCTAGAAGATTGGTGGAACACCTAGATGACTGGTGGAGCACCTAGAAGATTGTTGGAGCACCTAGAAGACTGGTGGAGCATCTGCAAGACTGGTGGAGCACCTAGAAGACTAGTGGGGCACCTAGAAGACTGGTGGAGCACCTAGAAGATTGGTGGAGCACCTAGAAGACTGGTGGAGCACCTAGAAGACTGGTGGAGCACCTGGAAGACTGGTGGAGCACCTAGAAGACTGGTGGGGCACCAAGAAGACTGGTGGAGAACGTAGAAGACTGGTGGAGCACCTAGAAGATTGGTGGAGCACCAAGAAGACTGGTGGAGCACCTAAAAGACTGATGGAGCACCTAGAAGACTGGTGGAGCACCTGGAAGACTGGTGGAGCACCTAGAAGACTGATGGAGCACCTAGAAACCTGGTGCAGCATCTAGAAGACTGGCGGAGCACCTAGAATGATGGAGCACCTAGAAGACTGGTGGAGCACCTAGAAGACTGGTGGAGCACCTAGAAGACTGGTGGAGCACCTAGAAGACTGGTGGAGCACCTGGAAGACTGTTGGAGCACCTAGAAGACTGGTGGAGCACCTAGAAGACTGGTTCAGCACCTAGAAGACTGGCAGAGCACCTAGAAGACTGTTGGAGCACCTAGAAGACTGGTGGAGCACCTGGAAGACTGTTGGAGCACCTAGAAGACTGGTGGAGCACCTAGAAGACTGGTTCAGCACCTAGAAGACTGGCGGAGCACCTAGAAGACTGATGGAGCACCTAAAAGACTGGTGGAGCACCTAGAAAACTGGTGGAGCACCTAGAAGACTGGTGGAGCACTTAGAAAACTGGTGGAGCACCTAGAAGACTGGTGGAGCACCTAGAAGACTGGAGGCGCACCTAGAAGACTGGTGGAGCACCTAGAAGACTGGTGGAGCACCTAGAAGACTGGTGGAGCACCTAGAAGACTGGTGGAGCACCTAGAAGACTGGTGGAGCACCTAGAAGACTGGTGGAGCACCTAGAAGACTGGTGGAGCACCTAGAAGACTGGTGGAGCACCTAGAAGACTGGTGGAGCACCTAGAAGACTGGTGGAGCACCTAGAAGACTGGTGGAGCACCTAGAAGACTAGTGGAGCACCTAGAAGACTGGTGGAGCACCTAGAAGACTGGTGGAGCACCTAGAAGACTGGTGGAGCACCTAGAAGACTGGTGGAGCACCTAGAAGACTGGTGGAGCACCTAGAAGACTGGTGGAGCACCTAGAAGACTAACGGAGTACCTAGAAGAGCACCTAGAAGACTGGTGGAGCGCCTAAAAGACTGATGGAGCACCTAGAAGACTGGTGGAGCACCTGGAAGACTGGTGGAGCACCTAGAAGACTGGTGGAGCACCTAGAAGACTGGTGGAGCACCTAGAAGACTGGTGGAGCACCTAGAAGACTGGTGGAGCACCTAGAAGACTGATGGAGCACCTAGAAGACTGGTGGAGCACCTGGAAGACTGGTGGAGCACCTAGAAGACTGGTGGAGCACCTAGAAAACTGGTGCAGCATCTAGAAGACTGGCGGAGCACCTAGAATGATGGAGCACCTAGAAGACTGGTGGGGCACCAAGAAGACTGGTGGAGCACCTAGAAGACTGGTGGAGCACCTAGAAGACTGGTGGAGCACCTAGAAGACTGGTGGAGCACCTAGAAGACTGGTGGAGCACCTAGAAGACTGGTGGAGCACCTAGAAGACTGGTGGAGCACCTAGAAGACTGGTGGAGCACCTAGAAGACTGGTGGAGCACCTAGAAGACTGGTGGAGCACCTAGAAGACTGGTGGAGCACCTAGAAGACTGGTGGAGCACCTAGAAGACTGGTGGAGCACCTAGAAGACTGGTGGAGCACCTAGAAGACTGGTGGAGCACCTAGAAGACTGGTGGAGCACCTAGAAGACTGGTGGAGCTCCTAGAAGACTGTTGGGGCACCTAGAAGACTGTTGGAGCACCTAGAAGACTGTTGGAGCACCTAGAAGACTGGTGGAGCACCTAAATGACTGATGGAGCACCTAGAAGACTGGTGGAGCACCTGGAAGACTGGTGGAGCACCTAGAAGACTGGTGGGGCACCAAGAAGACTGGTGGGAAGACACCAAGAAGACACCTAGAAGACTGGTGGAGCACCTAGAAGACTGGTGGAGCACCAAGAAGACTGGTGGAGCACCTAGAAGACTGGTGGAGCACCTAGAAGACTGGTGGAGCACCTAGAAGACTGGTGGAGCACCTAGAAGACTGGTGGAGCACCTAGAAGACTGGTGCAGCACCTATAAGACTGGTGGAGCACCTAGAAGACTGGTAGAAGACTGGTGGAGCACCTAGAAGACTGGTGGAGCACCTAGAAGACTGGTGGAGCACCTAGAAGACTGGTGGAGCACCTAGAAGACTGGTGGAGCACCTAGAAGACTGGTGGAGCACCTAGAAGACTGGTGGAGCACCTAGAAGACTGGTGGAGCACCTAGAAGACTGGTGGAGCACCTAGAAGACTGGTGGAGCACCTAGAAGACTGGTGGAGCACCTAGAAGACTGGTGGAGCACCTAGAAGACTGGTGGAGCACCTAGAAGACTGGTGGAGCACCTAGAAGACTGGTGGAGCACCTAGAAGACTGGTGGAGCACCTAGAAGACTGGTGGAGCACCTAGAAGAAGCACCTAGAAGACTGGAGCACCTAGAAGACTGGTGGAGCACCTAGAAGACTGGTGGAGCACCTAGAAGACTGGTGGAGCACCAAGAAGACTGGTGGAGCACCTAGAAGACTGGTGGAGCACCTAGAAGACTGGTGGAGGAGCAGCCTAGAAGACTGGTGGAGCACCTAGAAGACTGGTGGAGCACCTAGAAGACTGGTGGAGCACCTAGAAGACTGGTGGAGCTCCTAGTAGACTGGTGGGAAGCACCTAGAAGACTGGTGGAGCACCTAGAAGACTGGTGGAGCACCTAGAAGACTGCACCTAGGAGCACCTAGAAGACTGGTGGAGCACCTAGAAGACTGGTGGAGCACCTAGAAGACTGGTGGAGCACCTAGAAGACTGGTGGAGCACCTAGAAGACTGGTGGAGCACCTAGAAGACTGGTGGAGCACCTAGAAGACTGGTGGAGCACCTAGAAGACTGGTGGAGCACCTAGAAGACTGGTGGAGCACCTAGAAGACTGGTGGAGCACCTAGAAGACTGGTGGAGCACCTAGAAGACTGGTGGAGCACCTAGAAGACTGGTGGAGCACCTAGAAGACTGGTGGAGCACCTAGAAGACTGGTGGAGCACCTAGAAGACTAGGTGGAGCACCTAGAAGACTGGTAGCACCTAGAAGACTGGTGGAGCACCTAGAAGACTGAGCACCTAGACTGGTGGAACACCTAGAAGACTGGTGGAGCACCTAGAAGACTGGTGGAGCACCTAGAAGACTGGTGGAGCACCTAGAAGACTGGTGGAGCACCTAGAAGACTGGTGGAGCACCTAGAAGACTGGTGGAGCACCTAGAAGACTGGTGGAGCACCTAGAAGACTGGTGGAGCACCTAGAAGACTGGTGGAGCACCTAGAAGACTGGTGGAGCACCTAGAAGACTGGTGGAGCACCTAGAAGACTGGTGGAGCACCTAGAAGACTGGTGGAGCACCTAGAAGACTGGTGGAGCACCTAGAAGACTGGTGGAGCACCTAGAAGACTGGTGGAGCACCTATAAAACTGCTGGAGCACCTAGAAGACTGGTGGAGCACCTAGAAGACTGGTGGAGCACCTAGAAGACTGGTGGAGCACCTAGAAGACTGGTGGAGCACCTAGAAGACTGGTGGAGCACCTAGAAGACTGGTGAGCACCTAGAAGTCTGGTGGAGCACCTAGAAGACTGGTGGAGCACCTAGAAGACTGGTGGAGCACCTAGAAGACTGGTGGAGCACCTAGAAGACTGGTGGAGCACCTAGAAGACTGGTGGAGCACCTAGAAGACTGGTGGAGCACCTAGAAGACTGGTGGAGCACCTAGAAGACTGGTGGAGCACCTAGAAGACTGGTGGAGCACCTAGAAGACTGGTGGAGCACCTAGAAGACTGGTGGAGCACCTAGAAGACTGGTGGAGCACCTAGAAGACTGGTGGAGCACCTAGAAGACTGGTGGAGCACCTAGAAGACTGGTGGAGCACCTAGAAGACTGGTGGAGCACCTAGAAGACTGGTGGAGCACCTAGAAGAGGGTGGGAGCACCTAGAAGACTGGTGGAGCACCTAGAAGACTGGTGGAGCACCTAGAAGACTGGTGGAGCACCTAGAAGACTGGTGGAGCACCTAGAAGACTGGTGGAGCACCTAGAAGACTGGTGGAGCACCTAGAAGACTGGTGGAGCACCTAGAAGACTGGTGGAGCACCTAGAAGACTGGTGGAGCACCTAGAAGACTGGTGGAGCACCTAGAAGACTGGTGGAGCACCTAGAAGACTGGTGGAGCACCTATAAAACTGCTGGAGCACCTACAAGACTGGTGGAGCACCTAGAAGACTGGTGGAGCACCTAGAAGACAGGTGGAGCACGTAGAAGACTGGTGGAGCACCTAGAAGACTGAGTAGAAGACTGGTGGAGCACCTAGAAGACTGGTGGAGCACCTAGGAGACTGGTGGAGCACCTAGAAGACTGGTGGAGCACCTAGAAGACTGGTGGAGCACCTAGAAGACTGGTGGAGCACCTAGAAGACTGGTGGAGCACCTAGAAGACTGGTGGAGCACCTAGAAGACTGGTGGAGCACCTAGAAGACTGGTGGAGCACCTAGAAGACTGGTGGAGCACCTAGAAGACTGGTGGAGCACCTAGAAGACTGGTGGAGCACCTAGAAGACTGGTGGAGCACCTAGAGGACTGGTGGAGCCTAGAAGACTGGTGGAGCACCTAGAAGACTGGTGGAGCACCTAGAAGACTGGTGGAGCACCTAGAAGACTGGTGGAGCACCTAGAAGACTGGTGGAGCACCTAGAAGACTGGTGGAGCACCTAGAAGACTGGTGGAGCACCTAGAAGACTGGTGGAGCACCTAGAAGACTGGTGGAGATCTAGAAGACTGGTGGAGCACCTAGAAGACTGGTGGAGCACCTAGAAGACTGGTGAGCACCTAGAAGTCTGGTGGAGCACCTAGAAGACTGGTGGAGCACCTAGAAGACTGGTGGAATACCTAGAAGACTGGTGGAACACCTAGAAGACTGGTTGAGCACCTAGAAGACTAGTGGAGCACCTAGAAGACTGGTGGAGCACCTAGAAGACTGGTGGAGCACCTAGGAGCACCTAGTAGCACCTAGAAGTGTGGAGCACCTAGAAGACTAGAAGACTGGTAGAGCACCTAGAAGACTGGTGGAGCACCTAGAAGACTGGTGGAGCACCTAGAAGACTGGTGGAGCACCTAGAAGACTGGTGGAGCACCTAGAAGACTGGTGGAGCACCTAGAAGACTGGTGGAGCACCTAGAAGACTGGTGGAGCACCTAGAAGACTGGTGGAGCACCTAGAAGACTGGTGGAGCACCTAGAAGACTGGTGGAGCACCTAGAAGACTGGTGGAGCAGCTCGAATACTGGTGGTGGAGCACCTAGAAGACTGGTGGAGCACCTAGAAGACTGGTGGAGCACCTAGAAGACTGGTGGAGCACCTAGAAGACTGGTGGAGCACCTAGAAGACTGGTGGAGCACCTAGAAGCACCTAGAAGACTGGTGGAGCACCTAGAAGACTGGTGGAGCACCTAGAAGACTGGTGGAGCACCTAGAAGACTGGTGGAGCACCTAGAAGACTGGTGGAGCACCTAGAAGACTGGTGGAGCACCTAGAAGACTGGTGGAGCACCTAGAAGACTGGTGGAGCACCTAGAAGACTGGTGGAGCACCTAGAAGACTGATGAAGCACCTAGAAGACTGGTGAAGCATCTAGAAGACCTAGAAGTGTGGAGCACCTAGAAGACTGGTGGAGCACCTAGAAGACTGGTGGAGCACCTAGAAGACTGGTGGAGCACCTAGAAGACTGGTGGAGCACCTAGAAGACTGGTGGAGCACCTAGAAGACTGGTGGAGCACCTAGAAGACTGGTGGAGCACCTAGAAGACTGGTGGAGCACCTAGAAGACTGTGGAGCACCTAGAAGACTGGCGGAGCACCTAGAAGACTGGTGGAGCACCTAGAAGACTGGTGGAGCACCTAGTGGAGCACCTAGAAGACTGGTGGAGCACCTAGAAGACTGGTGGAGCACCTAGAAGACTGGTGGAGCACCTAGAAGACTGGTGGAGCACCTAGAAGACTGGTGGAGCACCTAGAAGACTGGTGGAGCACCTAGAAGACTGGTGGAGCACCTAGAAGACTAGAAGACTGGGAGCACCTAGAAGACTGGTGGAGCACCTAGAAGACTGGTGGAGCACCTAGAAGACTGGTGGAGCACCTAGAAGACTGGTGGAGCACCTAGAAGACTGGTGGAGCACCTAGAAGACTGGTGGAGCACCTAGAAGACTGGTGGAGCACCTAGAAGACTGGTGGAGCACCTAGAAGACTGGTGGAGCACCTAGAAGACTGGTGGAGCACCTAGAAGACTGGTGGAGCACCTAGAAGACTGGTGGAGCACCTAGAAGACTGGTGGAGCACCTAGAAGACTGGTGGAGCACCTAGAAGACTGGTGGAGCACCTAGAAGACTGGTGGAGCACCTAGAAGACTGGTGGACCTAGAAGACTGGTGGAGCACCTAGAAGACTGGTGGAGCACCACCTAGAAGACTGGTGGACTGGTGGAGCACCTAGAAGACTGGTGGAGCACCAAGAAGACTGGTGGAGCACCTAGAAGACTGGTGGAGCACCTAGAAGACTGGTGGAGCACCTAGAAGACTGGTGGAGCACCTTGAAGACTGGTGGAGCACCTAGAAGAGAGCACCTAGAAGACTGGTGGAGACTGGTGGAGCACCTAGGTGGAGCACCTAGAAGACTGGTGGAGCACCTAGAAGACAGGTGGAGCACCTAGAAGACTGATGGAGCACCTAGAAGACTGGTGGAGCACCTACTGGTGAAGACTAGAAGTGGGAGCACCTAGAAGACAGGTGGAGCACCTAGAAGACTGGTGGAGCACCTAGAAGACTGGTGGAGCACCTAGAAGACTGGTGGAGCACCTAGAAGACTGGTGGAGCACCTAGAAGACTGGTGGAGCACCTAGAAGACTGGTGGAGCACCTAGAAGACTGGTGGAGCACCTAGAAGACTGGTGGAGCACCTAGAAGACTGGTGGAGCACCTAGAAGACTGGTGGAGCACCTAGAAAGAGCACTAGAAGACTGGTGGAGGTGGAGCACCTATAAGACTGGTGGAGCACCTAGAAGACTGGTGGAGCACCTAGAAGACTGGTGGAGCACCTAGAAGACTGGTGGAGCACCTAGAAGACTGGTGGAGCACCTAGAAGACTGGTGGAGCACCTAGAAGACTGGTGGAGCACCTAGAAGACTGGTGGAGCACCTAGAAGACTGGTGGAGCACCTAGAAGACTGGTGGAGCACCTAGAAGACTGGGGGACCTAGAAGACTGGTGGAGCACCTAGAAGACTGGTGGAGCACCTAGAAGACTGGTGGAGCACCTAGAAGACTAGAAGTGTGGAGCACCTAGAAGACTGGTGGAGCACCTAGAAGACTGGTGGAGCACCTAGAAGACTGGTGGAGCACCTAGAAGACTGGTGGAGCACCTAGAAGACTGGTGGAGCACCTAGAAGACTGGTGGAGCACCTAGAAGACTGGTGAAGCACCTAGAAGACTGGTGGAGCACCTAGAAGACTGGTGGAGCACCTAGAAGACTGGTGGAGCACCTAGAAGACTGGTGGAGCACCTAGAAGACTGGTGGAGCACCTAGAAGACTGGTGAAGCATCTAGAAGACCGGTGAGGCACCTAGAAGACTGGTGGAGATCTAGAAGACTGGTGGAGCACCTAGAAGACTGGTGGAGCACCTAGAAGACTGGTGGAGCACCTAGAAGTCTGGTGGAGCACCTAGAAGACTGGTGGAGCACCTAGAAGAGAAGACCTAGAAGACTGTGGAGCACCTAGAAGACTGGTGGAGCACCTAGAAGACTGGTGGAGCACCTAGAAGACTGGTGGAGCACTAGAAGGTGGAGCACCTAGAATACTGGTGGAGCACCTAGAAGACTGGTGGAGCACCTAGAAGACTGGTGGAGCACCTAGACTGGTGGAGAAGACTAGAAGACTGGTGGAGCACCTAGAAGACTGGTGGAGCACCTAGAAGACTGGTGGAGCACCTAGAAGACTGGTGGAGCACCTAGAAGACTGGTGGAGCACCTAGAAGACTGGTGGAGCACCTAGAAGACTGGTGGAGCACCTAGAAGACTGGTGGAGCACCTAGAAGACTGGTGGAGCACCTAGAAGACTGGTGGAGCACCTAGAAGACTGGTGGAGCACCTAGAAGACTGGTGGAGCACTAGAAGACTAGCACCTAGAAGACTGGTGGAGCACCTAGAAGACTGGTGGAGCACCTAGAAGACTGGTGGAGCACCTAGAAGACTGGTGGAGCACCTAGAAGACTGGTGGAGCACCTAGAAGACTGGTGGAGCACCTAGAAGACTGGTGGAGCACCTAGAAGACTGGTGGAGCACCTAGAAGACTGGTGGAGCACCTCGAAGCACCTAGAAGACTGGTGGAGCACCTAGAAGACTAGAAGTGGAGCACCTAGAAGACTGGTGGAGCACCTAGAAGACTGGTGAGCACCTAGGAGCACCTAGAAGCACCTGGTGGAGCACCTAGAAGACTGGTGGAGCACCTAGAAGCACTAGAAGACTGGTGGAGCACCTAGAAGACTGGTGGAGCACCTAGAAGACTGGTGGAGCACCTAGAAGACTGGTGGAGCACCTAGAAGAGAGCACCTGGTGGAGCACCTAGAAGACTGGTGTAGCACCTAGAAGACAGGTGGAGCACCTAGAAGACTGGTGGAGCACCTAGAAGACTGGTGAAGTACCTAGAAGAGTGGTGGAGCACCTAGAAGACTGGTGGAGCACCGAGAAGACTGGTGGAGCACCGAGAAGATTGGTGGAGCACCTAGAAGACTGGTGGAGCACCTAGAAGACTGGCGGAGCACCTAGAAGAGTGGTGGAGCACCTAGTGGTGGAGCACCTAGAAGACTGGTGGAGCACCTAGAAGACTGGTGAAGCACCTAGAAGACTGGTGGAGCACCTAGAAGACTGGTGGAGCACCTAGAAGACTGGTGGAGCACCTAGAAGACTGGTGGAGCACCTAGAAGACTGGTGGAGCACCTAGAAGAGTGGTGGAGCACCTAGAAGACTAGTGGAGCACCTAGAAGACTAGTGGAGCACCTAGAAGAGTGGTGGAGCACCTAGAAGACTAGTGGAGCACCTAGAAGACTAGTGGAGCACCTAGAAGAGTGGTGGAGCACCTAGAAGACTAGTGGAGCACCTAGAAGACCTAGAAGAGTGGTGGAGCACCTAGAAGACTAGAAGACTGGTGAGCACCTAGAAGTGTGGTGGAGCACCTAGAAGAGTGGTGGAGCACCTAGAAGACTAGTGGAGCACCTAGAAGACTAGTGGAGCACCTAGAAGACTAGTGGAGCACCTAGAAGACTAGTGGAGCACCTAGAAGACTAGTGGAGCACCTAGAAGAGTGGTGGAGCACCTAGAAGTGTGGTGGAGCACCTAGAAGAGTGGTGGAGCACCTAGAAGATTGGTGGAGCACCTAGAAGACTGGTGGAGCACCTAGAAGACTGGTGGAGCACCTAGAAGACTTGTGGAGCACCTAGAAGACTGGTGGAGCACCTAGAAGACTGGTGGAGCACCTAGAAGACTGGTGGAGCACCTAGAAGACTGGTGGAGCACCTAGAAGACTGGTGGAGCACCTAGAAGACTGGTGGAGCACCTAGAAGACTGGTGGAGCACCTAGAAGACTGGTGGAGCACCTAGAAGACTGGTGGAGCACCTAGAAGACTGGTGGAGCACCTAGAAGACTGGTGGAGCACCTAGAAGACTGGTGGAGCACCTAGAAGACTGGTGGAGCACCTAGAAGACTGGTGGAGCACCTAGAAGACTGGTGGAGCACCTAGAAGACTGGTGGAGCACCTAGAAGACTGGTGGAGCACCTAGAAGAGTGGTGGAGCACCTAGTGGTGGAGCACCTAGAAGACTGGTGGAGCACCTAGAAGACTGGTGAAGCACCTAGAAGACTGGTGAAGCACCTAGAAGACTGGTGAAGCACCTAGAAGACTGGTGAAGCACCTAGAAGTCTGGTGGAGCACCTAGAGCACCTAGAAAACTGGTGGAGCACCTAGAAGACTGGTGGAGCACCTAGAAGACTGGTGGAGCACCTAGAAGGTGGAGCACCTAGAAGACTGGAGCAGAAGAGTGGTGGAGCACTTAGAGGACTAGTGGAGCACCTAGAAGACTAGTGGAGCACCTAGAAGACTAGTGGAACACCTAGAAGAGTGGTGGAGTACCTAGAAGACTGGTGGAGCACCTAGAAGACTAGTGGAGCACCTAGAAGACTGGTGGAGCACCTAGAAGACTGGTGGAGCACCTAGAAGAGTGGTGGAGCACCTAGAAGACTGGTGGAGCACCTAGAAGACTGGTGGAGCACCTAGAAGACTGGTGGAGCACCTAGAAGACTGGTGGAGCACCTAGAAGACTGGTGGAGCACCTAGAAGACTGGTGGAGCACCTAGAAGACTGGTGGAGCACCTAGAAGACTGGTGGAGCACCTAGAAGAGTAGTGGAGCACCTAGAAGACTAGTGGAGCACCTAGAAGACTGGTGGAGTACATAGAAGACTAGTGGAGCACCTAGAAGAGTGGTGGAGCACCTAGAAGACTAGTGGAGCACCTAGAAGACTGGTGGAGTACATAGAAGACTAGTGGAGCACCTAGAAGACTAGTGGAGCACCTAGAAGACTAGTGGAGCACCTAGAAGAGTGGTGGAGCACCTAGAAGACTAGTGGAGCACCTAGAAGACTAGTGGAGCACCTAGAAGACTAGTGGAGCACCTAGAAGAGTGGTGGAGCACCTAGAAGACTAGTGGAGCACCTAGAAGACTAGTGGAGCACCTAGAAGACTAGTGGAGCACCTAGAAGACTAGTGGAGCACCTAGAAGAGTGGTGGAGCACCTAGAAGACTAGTGGAGCACCTAGAAGACTAGTGGAGCACCTAGAAGAGTGGTGGAGCACCTAGAAGACTAGTGGAGCACCTAGAAGTACCTAGAAGACTGGTGGAGCACCTAGAAGATTGGTGGAGCTCCTAGAAGATTGGTGGACCACCTAGAAGACTGGTGGAGCACCTAGAAGACTGGTGGAGCACCTAGAAGACTGGAGCACCTGGAGAGCACCTAGAAGACTGGTGGAGCACCTAGAAGACTGGTGGAGCACCTAGAAGACTAGAAGTGGAAGCACCCAGAAGACTTGTGGAGCACATAGAAGACTGGTGGAGCACCTAGAAGACTGGTGTAGCACCTAGAAGACTGGTGGAGCACCTAGAAGACTGGTGGAGCACCTGGTGAAGACTAGAAGACTGGTGGAGTACCTAGAAGACTGGTGGAGCACCTAGAAGACTGGTGGAGCACCTAGAAGACTGGTGGAGCACCTAGAAGACTGGTGGAGCACCTAGAAGACTGGTGGAGCACCTAGAAGACCTAGAAGACTGGTGGAGCACCTAGAAGACTGGTGGAGCACCTAGAAGACTGGTGGAGCACCTAGAAGACTGGTGGAGCACCTAGAAGACTGGTGGAGCACCTAGAAGACTGGTGGAGCACCTAGAAGACTGGTGGAGCACCTAGAAGACTGGTGGAGCACCTAGAAGACTGGTGGAGCACCTAGAAGACTGGTGGAGCACCTAGAAGACTGGTGGAGCACCTAGAAGACTGGTGGAGCACCTAGAAGACTGGTGGAGCACCTAGAAGACTGGTGGAGCACCTAGAAGACTGGTGGAGCACCTAGAAGACTGGTGGAGCACCTAGAAGACTGGTGGAGCACCTAGAAGACTGGTGGAGCACCTAGAAGACTGGTGGAGCACCTAGAAGACTGGAAGCACCTAGAAGACTGTGTGAGCACCTAGAAGACTGGTGGAGCACCTAGAAGACTGGTGGAGCACCTAGAAGACTGGTGGAGCACCTAGAAGACTGGTGGAGCACCTAGAAGATTGGTGGAGCACCTAGAAGACTGGTGGAGCACCTCGAAGACTGGCGGAGCACCTAGAAGAGTAGTGGAGCACCTAGTGGTGGAGCACCTAGAAGACTGGTGGAGCACCTAGAATACTGGTGAAGCACCTAGAAGACTGGTGGAGCACCTCGATGACTGGTGGAGCATCTAGAAGACTGGTGGAGCACCTAGAAGTGGAGCACCTAGAAGACTGGTGGAGCACCTAGAAGACTGGTGGAGCACCTAGAAGACTGGTGGAGCACCTAGAAGACTGGTGGAGCACCTAGACCTGGTAGGAGCACCTAGAAGACTGGCGGATCACCTAGAAGACTGGTGGAGCACCTAGAAGACTCGTGAAGCACCGAGAAGACTGGTGAAGCATCTAGAAGACCGGTGAAGCACCTAGAAGACCGCTGAAGCACCTAGAAGACTGGTGGAGCACCTAGAAGACTAGTGGAGCACCTAGAAGACTGGTGGAGCACCTAGAAGATTGGTGAAGCACCTAGAAGACTGGTGACGTACCTAGAGGACTAGAAGTGGAGCACCTAGAAGACTGGTGGAGCACCTAGAAGACTGGTGGAGCACCTAGAAGACTGGTGGAGCACCTAGAAGACTGGTGGAGCACCTAGAAGACTGGTGGAGCACCTAGAAGACTGGTGGAGCACCTAGAAGACTGGTGGAGCACCTAGAAGACTGGTGGAGCACCTAGAAGACTGGTGGAGCACCTGGAAGACTGGTGGAGCACCTAGAAGAGTGGTGGAGCACCTAGAAGTGTGGTGGAGCACCTAGAAGAGTGGTGGAGCACCTAGAAGAGTGGTGGAGCACCTAGAAGACTAGTGGAGCACCTAGAAGACTAGTGGAGCACCTAGAAGACTAGTGGAGCACCTAGAAGAGTGGTGGAGCACCTAGAAGACTAGTGGAGCACCTAGAAGAGTGGTGGAGCACCTAGAAGACTAGTGGAGCACCTAGAAGACTAGTGGAGCACCTAGAAGACTAGTGGAGCACCTAGAAGACTAGTGGAGCACCTAGAAGAGTGGTGGAGCACCTAGAAGACTGGTGGAGCACCTAGAAGACTGGTGGAGCACCTAGAAGACTGGTGGAGCACCTAGAAGACTGGTGGAGCACCTAGAAGACTGGTGGAGCACCTAGAAGACTGGTGGAGCACCTAGAAGACTGGTGGAGCACCTAGAAGACTGGTGGAGCACCTAGAAGACTGGTGGAGCACCTAGAAGACTGGTGGAGCACCTAGAAGAGAGCACCTAGAAGTGGAGCACCTAGAAGACCTAGAAGTGGAGCACCTAGAAGACTGGTGGAGCACCTAGAAGACTGGTGGAGCACCTAGAAGACTGGTGGAGCACCTAGAAGACTGGTGGAGCACCTAGAAGACTGGTGGAGCACCTAGAAGACTGGTGGAGCACCTAGAAGACTGGTGGAGCACCTAGAAGACTGGTGAAGCACCTAGAAGACTGGTGGAGCACCTAGAAGACTGGTGGAGCACCTAGAAGACTGGTGGAGCACCTAGAAGACTGGTGGAGCACCTAGAAGACTGGTGGAGCACCTAGAAGACTGGTGGAGCACCTAGAAGATTGGTGGATCACCCAGAAGACTGGTGGAGCACCTAGAAGACTGGTGGAGCACCTAGAAGACTGGTGGGGCACCTAGAAGACTGGTGGATCACCCAGAAGACTGGTGGAGCACCTAGAAGACTAGTGGAGCACCTAGAAGACTAGTGGAGCACCTAGAAGAGTGGTGGAGCACCTAGAAGACTAGTGGGGCACCTAGAAGACTAGTGGAGCACCTAGAAGAGTGGTGGAGCACCTAGAAGACCTAGAAGACTGGCAGAGCACCTAGAAGACTGGTGGAGCACCTAGAAGACTGGTGGAGCACCTAGAAGACTAGTGGAGCACCTAGAAGACTAGAAGTGGAGCACCTAGAAGACCTGGAAGGTGGAGCACCTAGAAGCACCTGTGAAGTGGAGCACCTAGAAGACCTAGAAGACTGGAGCACCTAGAAGACCTGGTGGAGCACCTAGAAGACTGGTGGAGCACCTAGAAGACTTGTAGAGCACCTAGAAGACTAGTGGAGCACCTAGAAGACTGGTGGAGCACCTAGAAGACTGGTGGAGCACCTAGAAGACTGGTGGAGCACCTAGAAGACTGGTGGAGCACCTAGAAGACTGGTGGAGCACCTAGAAGACTGGTGGAGCACCTAGAAGACTGGTGGAGCACCTAGAAGACTGGTGGAGCACCTAGAAGACTGGTGGAGCACCTAGAAGACTGGTGGAGCACCTAGAAGACTGGTGGAGCACCTAGAAGACTGGTGGAGCACCTAGAAGATTGGTGGAGCACCTAGAAGACTGGTGGAGCACCTGGAAGACTGTTGGAGGACCTAGAAGACTGGTGGTGCTCCTAGAAGACTGTTGGGGCACCTAGAAGACTGTTGGAGCACCTAGAAGACTGTTGGAGCACCTAGAAGACTGTTGGAGCACCTAGAAGACTGGTGGAGCACCTAGAAGACTGGTGGAGCACCTAGAAGAATGGTAGAGCACATAGAAGACTGGTGGAGCACCTAGAAGACTGGTGGAGCACCTAGAAGAATGGTAGAGCACATAGAAGACTGGTGGAGCACCTAGAAGACTGGTGGAGCACCTAGAAAAATGGTAGAGCACATAGAAGACTGGTGGAGCACCTAGAAGACTGGTGGAGCACCTAGAAGAATGGTAGAGCACATAGAAGACTGGTGGAGCACCTAGAAGACTGGTGGAGCACCTAGAAAAATGGTAGAGCACATAGAAGACTGGTGGAGCACCTAGAAGACTGTTGGAGCACCTAGAAGAATGGTAGAGCACATAGAAGACTGGTGGAGCACCTAGAAGAATGGTAGAGCACATAGAAGACTGGTGGAGCACCTAGAAGACTGGTGGAGCACCTAGAAGAATGGTAGAGCACATAGAAGACTGGTGGAGCACCTAGAAGACTGGTGGAGCACCTAGAAAAATGGTAGAGCACATAGAAGACTGGTGGAGCACCTAGAAGACTGGTGGAGCAACTAGAAGAATGGTAGAGCACTAGAAGACTGGTGGAGCACCTAGAAGACTGGTGGAGCACCTAGAAAAATGGTAGAGCACATAGAAGACTGGTGGAGCACCTAGAAGACTGGTGGAGCACCTAGAAGAATGGTAGAGCACATAGAAGAATGGTGGAGCACCTAGAAGACTGGTGGAGCACCTAGAAAAATGGTAGAGCACATAGAAGACTGGTGGAGCACCTAGAAGACTGGTGGAGCACCTAGAAGAATGGTAGAGCACATAGAAGACTGGTGGAGCACATAGACGACTGGTGGAGCACCTAGAAGACTGGTGGAGCACCTAGAAGACTGTTGGAGCACCTAGAAGACTGTTGGAGCACCTAGAAGACTGTTGGAGCACCTAGAAGAATGGTAGAGCACCTGGAAGACTGTTGGAGCACCTAGAAGAATGGTAGAGCACCTGGAAGACTGTTGGAGCACCTAGAAGAATGGTAGACCACCTGGAAGACTGGTGGAGCACCTAGAAGAATGGTAGAGCACATAGAAGACTGGTGGAGCACCTAGAAGAATGGTAGAGCACCTAGAACACTGGTGGAGCACCTAGAAAAGAATGATCTTATACACGACAACCAGCACGGTTTCAAGGAAGGTAAATCCTGTGTCAGAAACCTACTGGAGTTTTATGACAAGGTGACAGCAGTAAGACGAGAGAGAGAGACGGATGGGTAGACTGCATCTTCTTGGACTGTAAGATGGTTTATGACAGTACCACACAATAAAATGGTCCAAGAGCTAGAGAAGCAGGTAGGAATAACAGGAAAAGTACTGGAGTATACCTGGAGAGAGTTCTGGGGGTCAATGCCCCTATGGCCCAGTCTGTGACCAAGCTTCATGGTGGATCAGAGCCTGATCAACCAGGCTGTTACTGTTGGCCGCACGTCAGGTACTGGATCAGAGAATATCTGACAAGAAGGGAACGACTAGGTGTCAGAGTGGGCGCCTGTGATGAATGGGGTTCTACAAGGATCAGCACTAGGTCCAGTGTGAAGAGTGGGGTCCCACAGGGGTCAGTCCTAGAACCAGTTTGTTTCTGGTATATGTGAACGACATGACGGAACCGATAGACTCAGAAGTGTCCCTGTTTGCAGATGATGTGAAGCTAATGACAAGAATTCAACTGGATGAGGATCAGGCAGGACTACAAAGAGACGTGGACAGGCTACAAGCCTGGTCCAACAACTGGCCCCGTGAATTTAACACTGCCAAATGCAAAGTCATGAAGATCGGGGAAGGTCAAAGAGGACCGCAGACAGAGTATAGTCTAGGTGGCCAAAGACTGCAAACCTCACTCAAGGAAAAAGATCTTGGGGCGAGTATAACACCGAGCATGTCTCCGGAAGTACACATCAACCAGATAACTGCTGCAGCACACGGACGCCTGGCAAACCTGAGAATAGCGTTCCGATACCTTAGTAAGGAATCGTTCAAGACACTGTACACCGTGTACGTCAGGCCCATACTGGAGTATGCAGCACCTGTTTGTAACCCACACCTGGTCAAGCACATCAAGAAATTAGAGATAATGCAAAGGTTTGCAATGAGACTAGTTCCAGAGCTAGGGGAAATGTCCTACGAAGAAAGGTTAATATAAATCGACCTGAGAACACTGGAGGACAGGAGGGACAGGGGAGACATGATAACAACATATAAAGTACTGAGAGGAATCAACAAGGTGGGTAGAGATAGGATGTTCCAGAGATGTGACACAGCAACAAGGGGACACAACAACAAGGGGGCACAGCAACAAGGGGACACAACAACAAGGGGACACAACAACAAGGGGACACAACAACAAGGGAACACAGCAACAAGAAGACACAGCAACACGGAGACACAGCAACAAGGGGACACAGCAACAAGGGGACACAGCAACAAGGGGACACAGCAACAAGAAGACACAGCAACAAGGGGACACAGCAACAAGGGGACACAGCAACAAGGGGACACAGCAACAAGGGGACACAGCAACAAGGTGACACAACTGGAAGTTGAAGACAGATGAGTCACAGGGATGTTAGGAAGTATTTCTTCAGTCACAGAGTTGTCAGGAAGTGGAACAATCTGGAGAATGATGTAGTGGAGGCAGGAACCATACATAGCTTTAAGAAGAGGTATGATAAACCTCATGGAGCAGGGAAAGAGGCGGGTCCAGGAGCTGTGACTCGACCCCTGCACACCTACACTCACACTGCATCCACACCTCCAGCCAGCCATCCAGGCCAGTCAGCCAGCCCAGCCAGCCAGCCAGCCCGGCCAGCCAGCCCAGCCAGCCAGCCCAACCAGCCAGCCAGCCCAGCCAGCCAGCCCAGCCAGCCAGCCCAGCCAGCCAGCCCAGCCCAGCCAGCCAGCCCAGCCAGCCAGCCAGCCCAGCCAGCCAGCCAGCCAGCCAGCCAGCCAGCCAGCCCAGCCCAGCCCAGCCAACCAGCCAGCCAGCCAGCCAGCCAGCCAGCCAGCCCAGCCAGCCAGCCAGCCAGCCCAGCCAGCCAGCCAGCCCAGCCAGCCAGCCAGCCAGCCCAGCCAGCCAGCCCAGCCAGCCAGCCCAGCCAGCCCAGCCAGCCCAGCCAGCCAGCCAGCCAGCCAGCCAGCCAGCTCAGCCAGCCAGCCCAGCCAGCCAGCCAGCCAGCCAGCCAGCCAGCCAGCCAGCCAGCCAGCCAGCCCAGCCAGCCAGCCAGCCAGCCCAGCCCAGCCAACCAGCCAGCCAGCCAGCCCAGCCAGCCAGCCAGCCAGCCAGCCAGCCAGCCCAGCCAGCCAGCCAGCCAGCCAGCCAGCCCAGCCAGCCAGCTAGGCAGCCAGCCAGCCAGCCCGGCCAGCCAGCCAGCCCAGCCAGCCAGCCAGCCCAGCCAGCCCAGCCAGCCAGCCAGCCAGCCAGCCAGCCAGCCAGCCAGCCAGCCAGCCCAGCCAGCCAGGAACCATACATAGTTTTAAGAAGAGGTATGATAAACCTCATGGAGCAGGGAAAGAGGCGGGTCCAGGAGCTGTGACTCGACCCCTGCACACCTACACTCACACTGCATCCACACCTCCAGCCAGCCATCCAGGCCAGTCAGCCAGCCCAGCCAGCCAGCCAGCCCGGCCAGCCAGCCCAGCCAGCCAGCCCAGCCAGCCAGCCAGCCCAGTCAGCCAGCCCAGCCAGCCAGCCCAGCCCAGCCAGCCAGCCCAGCCAGCCAGCCAGCCCAGCCAGCCAGCCAGCCAGCCAGCCAGCCAGCCAGCCCAGCCCAGCCCAGCCCAGCCAACCAGCCAGCCAGCCAGCCCAGCCAGCCAGCCAGCCAGCCAGCCAGCCCAGCCAGCCAGCCAGCCAGCCAGCCAGCCCAGCCAGCCAGCCAGGAAGCCAGCCAGCCAGCCAGCCCAGCCAGCCAGCCAGCCCAGCCAGCTCAGCCAGCCACCCCAGCCAGCCAGCCAGCCAGCCAGCCAGCCCGGCCAGCCAGCCAGCCAGCCAGCCAGCCAGCCCAGCCCAGCCAGCCAGCCAGCCCAGCCAGGAAGCCAGCCAGCCAGCCCAGCCAGCCAGCCAGCCAGCCAGCCCAGCCAGCCAGCCCGGCCAGCCAGCCAGCCCAGCCAGCCAGCTAGCCAGCCAGCCAGCCAGCCCGGCCAGCCAGCCAGCCCAGCCAGCCAGCCAGCCAGCCAGCTCAGCCAGCCCAGCCAGCCAGCCAGCCAGCCAGATAGCCAGCCAGCCAGCCCAGCCCAGCCAACCAGCCAGCCAGCCAGCCAGCCCAGCCAGCCAGCCAGCCAGCCAGCCAGCCAGCCAGCCCAGCCAGCCAGCCAGCCAGCCAGCCCAGCCAGCTCAGCCAGCCAGCCCAGCCAGCCAGCCAGCCAGCCAGCCAGCCAGCCCGGCCAGCCAGCCAGCCAGCCAGCCAGCCAGCCAGCCAGCCCAGCCCAGCCAGCCAGCCAGCCAGCCAGCCAGCCCAGCCAGCCAGCCAGCCAGCCCAGCCAGCCAGCCCGGCCAGCCAGCCAGCCCAGCCAGCCAGCTAGCCAGCCAGCCAGCCAGCCCGGCCAGCCAGCCAGCCCAGCCAGCCAGCCAGCCCAGCCAGCCCAGCCAGCCAGCCAGCCAGCCAGATAGCCAGCCAGCCAGCCCAGCCAGCCAGCCAGCCAGCCAGCCAGCCAGCCAGCCCAGCCAGCCAGCCCAGCCAGCCAGCCAGCCAGCCAGCCCAGCCAGCCAGCCCAGCCAGCCAGCCAGCCCAGCCAGCCAGCCAGCCAGCCAGCCCAGCCAGCCAGCCAGCCAGCCAGCCCAGCCAGCCAGCCCAGCCAGCCCAGCCAGCCAGCCAGCCAGCGAGCCAGCCAGCCAGCTCAGCCAGCCAGCCCAGCCAGCCATCCAGCCAGCCAGCCCAGCCAGCCCAGCCCAGCCAGCCCAGCCAGCCAGCCAGCCAGCCAGCCAGCCAGCCAGCCAAGCCAGCCAGCCAGCCCAGCCCAGCCAGCCAGCCAGCCAGCCAGCCAGCCAGCCCAGCCAGCCAGCCAGCCAGCCAGCCAGCCAGCCCAGTCAGCCAGCTAGCCAGCCAGCCAGCCAGCCAGCCCAGCCCAGCCCAGCCAGCCAGCCCAGCTAGCCAGCCAGCCAGCCAGCCCAGCCAGCCCAGCCAGCCAGCCCAGCCAGCCCAGCCAGCCAGCCCAGCTAGCCAGCCCAGCCAGCCAGCCAGCCAGCCAGCCAGCCAACCCAGCCAGCCAGCCAGCCAGCCAGCCAGCCAGCCAGCCAGCCAGCCCAGCAGTGACCTACATACTCGACAGTCTGGGTATTATCGTTCATCTACTGAGGAATTTCTGCAGCATCTGACACCTGTGTGACACCTGTGTGACACCTGTGTGACACCTGTGTGACACCTGTGTGACACCTGTGTGACACCTGTGTAACACCTGTGTGACACCTGTGTGACACCTGTGTGACACCTGTGTGACACCTGTGTGACACCTGTGTGACACCTGTGTGACACCTGTGTAACACCTGTGTGACACCTGTGTGACACCTGTGTGACACCTGTGTGACACCTGTGTAACACCTGCATGACACCTGTGTGACACCTGTGTGACACCTGTGACCTGTGTGACACCTGTGTGACACCTTTGTGACACCTGTGTGACACCTGTATGACACCTGTATGACACCTGTATGACACCTGTATGACACCTGTGTGACACCTGTGTAACACCTGCATGACACCTGTGTGACACCTGTGTGACACCTGTGTGACACCTGTGTAAAACCTGTGTGACACCTGTGTGACACCTGTGTGACACCTGTGTAACACCTGCATGACACCTGTGTGACACCTGTGTGACACCTGTGTGACACCTGTGTGACACCTGTGTAACACCTGTGTGACACCTGTGTGACACCTGTGTGACACCTGTGTAACACCTGCATGACACCTGTGTGACACCTGTGTGACACCTGTGACCTGTGTGACACCTGTGTGAAACCTGTGTGACACCTGTGTGACACCTGTGTGACACCTGTGTGACACCTGTATGACACCTGTATGACACCTGTGTGACACCTGTGTGACACCTGTGTGACACCTGTGTGACACCTGTGTAACATCTGTGCAACACCTGTGTGACACGGGTAACACCTGTGTAACACCTGTAACAATCACAGGTCATACAGATGTTGAACGGGAGATGACTAAGTTTGATCCGAGGAAGAGTATATACAGTGTATATACACAGAGATATACACACCTGGCAGTGTATATACACTGAGATATACACACCTGGCAGTGTATATACACTGAGATATACACACCTGGCAGTGTATATACACTGAGATATACATACCTGGCAGTGTATATACACTGAGATATACATACCTAGCAGTGTATATACACTGAGATATACATACCTGGCAGTGTATATACACTGAGATATACATACCTGGCAGTGTATATACACTGAGATATACACACCTAGCAGTGTATATACACTGAGATATACATACCTAGCAGTGTATATACACTGAGATATACACACCTGGCAGTGTATATACACTGAGATATACATACCTGGCAGTGTATATACACTGAGATATACATACCTGGCAGTGTATATACACTGAGATATACATACCTAGCAGTGTATATACACTGAGATATACATACCTAGCAGTGTATATATACACCTAGCATGGTCCAGTAGCGTGGCCGTGACGAACTGAGCTAGAGTTCGTCACGGCCACGCTAGCTAGAGATTCGTCTGTAAAAACTTGCATTTGTGGTCACAGTGGTGGCCTATGCTAACCTTCCTATGGTGTAGAAATATACCTAGTTGGATGAATCTTATTGTGGCTAGCTGGTCTAGTGGCTAACGCGACGGGCTGGAGTTTTCAGACTCTATGACCGCGGGTTCAATCCCGGCCGGGGGTATGGTTTGGACCTGCCTAGCATGGTCCAGTAGGTAACTTGGACCTGCCTAGCATGGGCCAGTTGGTAACTTGGACCTGCCTAGCATGGGCCAGTAGGTAACTTGGACCTGCCTAGCATGGGCCAGTAGGTAACTTGGACCTGCCTAGCATGGGCCAGTAGGTAACTTTGACCTGCCTAGCATGGGCCAGTAGGTCTGTTGCAGTGCTCCTTCTTAAGTTTAAGAGATAAGATGGACCGGCAGTATATTAGATATAGAAGTTAGAGTCAGGTGGGTGACCTTGTCCTCAATACTGCAGGAACACTGACTTATTCTACTAAGTACCAAAATAAGTAAGTAACTTACTTAGGTACAGGTAAGTAACTTACTTAGGTACAGGCACACATAAGTACAATTATGAGGTATCTATCCCTGTCTGTCTCTCTCTGTCTCTCTCTGTCTCTCTCTCTCTCTCTCTCTCTCTCTCTCTCTCTCTCTCTCTCTCTCTCTCTCTCTCTCTCTCACATAACCTATAACCTATGTTAGAACGCCAGAACATGGCTGCTACGCTGACACACACATAGGGACAGGGCCAGGAGCTGCAACCACAAATAGGTATGCACACACACACACAAGTATGAAAGGTGCTGTCAGATATAAGATGGTAGGTTAGTAGTGTTACTGCAGTGATAGACAGATAGATAGATAGAGAGTTGTAGACAGCACAACAGGAAGCCAGGTAGCAGGTGTGGGGTACCTGCCAGAATACCATTACCAAGGTAGCGAGTGCATGATGGTATCCCTTACTCATGCCACCAAGGGTATCCCCTACCGCCTCTGCCACCGCCTCTATCCCTGCCCCTACCTGTACAAAGCTCCTGATGACCTAAACGTTGTCACATTTGTCGCATTTATGTGGTAAAGAATGGTAGAAGGTGATCAGTCCCCCGACCTTCAGTCGGTGTACTCAGTCCATCACTCTAGATAAAGCGAACACAGACTCCAGGCTGAGGGACTGATTACCCCAAACTCGTCTTCCATCATTCTCCTCTGTATAAACAGACTGAAGAAGCCACTGGCTGGCAAAATCCTCCCAGAATAAAGATACCCAAGTGTAGATCATAATTCTGAGTGACATGTGTCTGGAGTCGAGTTATAACTTACCCTATATGAGAGAATATTGTTGGAGTCTCCCTCGAGTGAGATACTGGACTGAGGAATTTCCCTCATCTGGCTGGAGATTTTATATTTGTTGCCACTTTCAGAGAAACACAGTAGGAAGCTCAGGTTGACCATGGTGGGTGAGTTGGACCTGACTAGTTTGGGTCAGTAGGTGACTTGGACCTGCCTAGCTTGGGCCAGTAGGTTTGATCCAGTGCTCCTTTCTTTACAAGTGGATGTGACTTAGACCTGACTAGTTTAGGCCAATTGGTGACTTGGACCTGCCTATCTTGGGTCACTAGGTGACTTGGACCTGCCTAGCATAGGCCAGTAGGTCTGCTGCAGTGCTCCTTCCTTTTAATGTGCTGGAAAGTCGGGCTTGTACGTTGTACGACAGGTGCTGGACACGCACAGTTGTACTCTAGCAGGTCGATGTACTCTAGTGAGGTGTGCTGACAGAGGTAAGGTACACCTTACACCATGCGACAGAAAGTGTACTTGTAATACACTGTACACCAGTCACTGGAAAGGTGTATCCGGAACACCTCACACAAGTGCTGGAACACTACTAGAACACCTCACACAAGTGCTGGAACACTACTGGAACACCTCACACAAGTGCTGGAACACTACTGGAGCACTTCCAGAGAGTATAACACCTCACACAAGTGCTGGAACACTAATGGAACACCTCACACAAGTGCTGGAACACTGCTGGAGCACTTCCAGAGAGTGGTACACATCACAGAGGTGCTGGAACACTACTGGAACACCTCACACAAGTGCTGGAACACTACTGGAACACCTCACACAAGTGCTGGAACACTATTGCAACACTTCCAGAGAGTGTAACACCTCACACAAGTGTTGGAACACTACCAGAACACTTCCAGAGAACGGAACACCTCACAAAAGTGCTGGAACACCTCACAGAAGTGCTGGAACACCTCACAGAAGTGCTGGAACACCTCACAGAAGTGCTGGAACACCTCACAGAAGTGCTGGAACACCTCACAGAAGTGCTGGAACACCTCACAGAAGTGCTGGAATACCACTGCAACACTTCCAGAGAGTGTAACACCTCAAAGAAGTGCTGGAACACCACTGTAACACTTCACATAAATGCTGGAACACCTCATAGAAGTGCTGGAAATACCACTACAACACCTCCAGAGAGCAGCACACACACAACACAGGCTGTACCAACACTGATGTACTAAGACAGGTGCACAACACACTGCCAACACAAGAACAGGTTGTGCAAGACTCCCCCGTCACTCTGACATTCTCAAAGTCAACAGAGTTCTCTTTACCGTCCTCTCTGACAGTCTCCACTTTACCACAATATATCAAGTCGTTTTTACGACCAACAAAACGACTTGAAGAATGAGTGTATGGGTATAGAATGAGGGGGAGTGTATATGCTACCCACTACACAGCTAGAGGAGTACTGGGCAGTACTACTACCAGGCTTATCAACCACTACTAACCAACCTTCTGTCGGCATTTATACCTCGGTCCCACCTCTTTTCAACACTCATACCTCATTCCCACATATGCCCATTAACCTCACGGCTTCATACCCATGCCATAGGACACATGCCCATGCCCCACGCCCACCAAAAACCCATTTCTGACCGAAAACTATAGAGAAATAGAGGAAATATATCAAAACTCCTAAGCGTAGCGACTCCTGGCATTGAGTATGGGACCGACTAGACCCTTTCATCACCCAACTTAAAGTTATTTTGACGCACTGTCTTAAGTTACTAACTTAAAGTAGCACATACACATTAACCAGCGCCCCTCTATACCACTATATATACCCCACTATATACACTATACACATTATATACACTTATATAAGATTTTTTCACCCAAGGCCGTACTTTTAAATCAATATTTAGACGTAAATATTGCTTACTTAATAAACGTAACATGTATCTATAGTTACTGGCGTTTTTAGAGCACTTAAGGAGCACCTAGGGAGCACCTGAGGAATGTGGTGAAGGTTCCTAGCTACATTACTGAGAAATACTCACCTGCACCTCACCTAGTGACGTCAGTGAGACACCGCCTTACCTCACCTAGTGACGTCAGTGAGACACCGCCTTACCTCACCTAGTGACGTCAGTGAGACACCGCCTTACCTCACCTAGTGACGTCAGTGAGACACCGCCTTACCTCACCGTCAGTGAGACACCGCCTTACCTCACCTATGACGTCAGTGAGACACCGCCTTACCTCACCTAGTGACGTCAGTGAGACACCGCCTTACCTCACCTAGTGACGTCAGTGAGACACCGCCTTACCTCACCTAGTGACGTCAGTGAGACACCGCCTTACCTCACCTAGTGACGTCAGTGAGACACCGCCTTACCTCACCTAGTGACGTCAGTGAGACACCGCCTTACCTCACCTAGTGATGTCAGTGAGACACCGCCTTACCTCACCTAGTGACGTCAGTGAGACACCGCCTTACCTCACCTAGTGACGTCAGTGAGACACCGCCTTACCTCACCTAGTGACGTCACTCTTCCTATCATGAAGTCACTATATACACTAACTTAGCAGCGACTTAGAACTGAAGTGTTGCAGTAGGCCTACTGTAGTTACAGTAGGCCTACTATGCGTTAGCCAGTCAGGATAACCCAGAGTAGGGAAGGATAGCCAGCCAGGATAACCCAGAGTAGGAAAGGATAGCCAGTCAGGATAACCCAGAGTAGGGAAGGATAGCCAGTCAGGATAACCCAGAGTAGGGAAGGATAGCCAGCCAGGATAACCCAGAGTAAGGAAGGATAGCCAGCCAGGATAACCCAGAGTAGGGAAGGATAGCCAGCCAGGATAACCCAGAGTAGGGAAGGATAGCCAGCCAGGATAACCCAGAGTAGGGAAGGATAGCCAGTCAGGATAACCCAGAGTAGGGAAGGATAGCCAGCCAGGATAACCCAGAGTAAGGAAGGATAGCCAGCCAGGATAACCCAGAGTAAGGAAGGATAGCCAGCCATGATAACCCAGAGTAGGGAAGGATAGCCAGCCAGGATAACCCAGAGTAGGAAAGGATAGCCAGTCAGGATAACCCAGAGTAGGGAAGGATAGCCAGTCAGGATAACCCAGAGTAGGGAAGGATAGCCAGCCAGGATAACCCAGAGTAAGGAAGGATAGCCAGTCAGGATAACCCAGAGTAGGGAAGGATAGCCAGCCAGGATAACCCAGAGTACGGAAGGATAGCCAGCCAGGATAACCCAGAGTAGGGAAGGATAGCCAGTCAGGATAACCCAGAGTAGGGAAGGATAGCCAGTCAGGATAACCCAGAGTAGGGAAGGATAGCCAGCCAGGATAACCCAGAGTAGGGAAGGATAGCCAGCCAGGATAACCCAGAGTAGGGAAGGATAGCCAGCCAGGATAACCCAGAGTACGGAAGGATAGCCAGCCAGGATAACCCAGAGTAGGGAAGGATAGCCAGTCAGGATAACCCAGAGTAGGGAAGGATAGCCAGCCAGGATAACCCAGAGTACGGAAGGATAGCCAGCCAGGATAACCCAGAGTAGGGAAGGATAGCCAGCCAGGATAACCCAGAGTAGGGAAGGATAGCCAGCCAGGATAACCCAGAGTAGGGAAGGATAGCCAGTCAGGATAACCCAGAGTAGGGAAGGATAGCCAGTCAGGATAACCCAGAGTAGGGAAGGATAGCCAGCCAGGATAACCCAGAGTAGGGAAGGATAGCCAGCCAGGATAACCCAGAGTAGGGAAGGATAGCCAACCAGGATAACCCAGAGTAGGGAAGGATAGCCAGCCAGGATAACCCAGAGTAGGGAAGGATAGCCAACCAGGATAACCCAGAGTAGGGAAGGATAGCCAGCCAGGATAACCCAGAGTAGGGAAGGATAGCCAGTCAGGATAACCCAGAGTAGGGAAGGATAGCCAGCCAGGATAACCCAGAGTACGGAAGGATAGCCAGCCAGGATAACCCAGAGTAGGGAAGGATAGCCAGCCAGGATAACCCAGAGTAGGGAAGGATAGCCAGCCAGGATAACCCAGAGTAGGGAAGGATAGCCAGTCAGGATAACCCAGAGTACGGAAGGATAGCCAGCCAGGATAACCCAGAGTAGGGAAGGATAGCCAGCCAGGATAACCCAGAGTAGGGAAGGATAGCCAGCCAGGATAACCCAGAGTAGGGAAGGATAGCCAGTCAGGATAACCCAGAGTAGGGAAGGATAGCCAGCCAGGATAACCCAGAGTACGGAAGGATAGCCAGCCAGGATAACCCAGAGTAGGGAAGGATAGCCAGCCAGGATAACCCAGAGTAGGGAAGGATAGCCAGCCAGGATAACCCAGAGTAGGGAAGGATAGCCAGTCAGGATAACCCAGAGTAGGGAAGGATAGCCAGCCAGGATAACCCAGAGTAAGGAATAAGGAATAACCCAGGATAAGCCAAGAAAATCAGTGGGTCATCGAGGACTGTCTAACTTATTTCCATTGGGGTCCTTAATCTTGTCCCCCAGGATGCGACCCACACCAGTCGACTAACACCCAGGTACCTACTTACTGCTAGGTGAACAGTGATAGAAGGATACCTGCCACCCATACCAGTACACTGCCATCCAGGTACCTACTTACTGCTAGGTGAACAGTGATAGAAGGATACCTGCCACCCATACAAGTACACTGCCATCCAGGTACCTACTTACTGCTAGGTGAACAGTGATAGATACCTGCCACCCATACAAGTACACTGCCATCCAGGTACCTACTTACTGCTAGGTGAACAGTGATAGAAGGATACCTGCCACCCATACCAGTACACTGCCATCAAGGTACCTACTTACTGCTAGGTGAACAGTGATAGATACCTGCCACCCATACAAGTACACTGCCATCCAGGTACCTACTTACTGCTAGGTGAACAGTGATAGAAGGATACCTGCCACCCATACCAGTACACTGCCATCAAGGTACCTACTTACTGCTAGGTGAACAGTGATAGAAGGATCACCCAGCAGTAAGTAGGTACCTGGATGGCAGTGTACTGGTATGGGTGGCAGGTATGTGGAGTTTACCCCCGGAACTCTCTCCAGGTAAACTCCAGATACCTGCCACCCATACCAGTACACTGCCATTCAGGTACCTACTTACTGCTAGGTGAACAGTGATAGAAGGATACCTGCCACCCTTACCAGTACACTGCCATCCAGGTACCTACTTACTGCTAGGTGAACAGTGATAGAAGGATACCTGCCACCCATACCAGTACACTGCCATCCAGGTACATACTTACTGCTAGTTGAACAGTGATAGAAGGATACCTGCCACCCACACCAGTACGCTGCCATCCAGGTACCTACTTACTGCTAGGTGAACAGTGATAGAAGGATACCTGCCACCCATACCAATACACTGCCATCCAGGTACCTACTTACTGCTAGGTGAACACTGATAGAAGGATACCTGCCACCCATACCAGTACACTACCATTCAGGTACCTACTTACTGCTAGGTGAACAGGCTAGATACCACCAGTAGGTGGTGAGGCAGGTACCAGCAGGTACCTGGAGAAGGGAAGTCATGTACCAAGTCACATATTTAAGTGGGTGGAGCAGGGCAGACTAGCCTTGACCTGCATGTTCCTACCGCCACTACACGCACATCCAGAACCTGCCCTCTCCTACCTACACAGCACCTACTTTCCATTTAGCTTGATCAACACTTATGTGTCTGTCAGACTGTCAGACTGTCAGACTGTCAGACTCTCAGACTGTCAGAAGTACTTGTAACCAAGACTAAGCCTGGCCACTACAACATCAGTCAGTACTTGTAACCAAGACTAAGTCTGGCCACTACAACATCAGTCAGTACTTGTAACCAAGACTAAGTCTGGCCACTACAACATCAGTCAGTACTTGTAACCAAGACTAAGTCTGGCCACTACAACATCAGTCAGTACTTGTAACCAAGACTAAGTCTGGCCACTACAACATCAGTCAGTACTTGTAACCAAGACTAAGCCTGGCCACTACAACATCAGTCAGTACTTGTAACCAAGCCTAAGCCTGGCCACTACAACATCAGTCAGTACTTGTAACCAAGCCTAAGCCTGGCCACTACAACATCAGTCAGTACTTGTAACCAAGACTAAGTCTGGCCACTACAACATCAGTCAGTACTTGTAACCAAGCCTAAGCCTGGCCACTACAACATCAGTCAGTACTTGTAACCAAGACTAAGCCTGGCCACTACAACATCAGTCAGTACTTGTAACCAAGACTAAGTCTGGCCACTACAACATCAGTCAGTACTTGTAACCAAGACTAAGTCTGGCCACTACAACATCAGTCAGTACTTGTAACCAAGACTAAGTCTGGCCACTACAACATCAGTCAGTACTTGTAACCAAGACTAAGTCTGGCCACTACAACATCAGTCAGTACTTGTAACCAAGACTAAGCCTGGCCACTACAACATCAGTCAGTACTTGTAACCAAGACTAAGCCTGGCCACTACAACATCAGTCAGTACTTGTAACCAAGACTAAGCCTGGCCACTACAACATCAGTCAGTACTTGTAACCAAGACTAAGCCTGGCCACTACAACATCAGTCAGTACTTGTAACCAAGACTAAGCCTGGCCACTACAACATCAGTCAGTACTTGTAACCAAGACTAAGTCTGGCCACTACAACATCAGTCAGTTTTCACACTGTTTACCTGGAGAGAGTTCCGGGGGTCAACGCCCCCGCGGCCGCCATCAACATATTTACGTTCGTGTTATCGTGGGATATAAATCTACATTCATGTTATGATAGTGGATCTTTCACACTCTCTTGTGTCGTCAGGAGCTATCCAATGTTGTTAGACAGCAACAGACAGGAGGGGAAACTCTCTAAGGCCAGGTAGATGGTGTGAGTGACAACATATGACACTCAACAGCAACAGCAACAACAGAAGCAAAAACAGAAGCAGTAACAACAGCAGCAACAGTGAATCACACTGTTGAATCAATATCCATAAATGAGGTTACTGTTACAAGTGATGGTTAGTGTAACACGCGTTACACACCTGTAACTTACAGTTACACACCTGTAACTAACAGTTACACACCTGTAACTTACGGTTACACACCTGTAACTTATAGTTACACACCTGTAACTTACAGTTACACACCTGTAACTAACAGTTACACACCTGTAACTTACGGTTACACACCTGTAACTTATAGTTACACACCTGTAACTTACAGTTACACACCTGTAACTAACAGTTACACACCTGTAACTTACAGCTACACACCTGTAACTTAGTTATACGCCTGTAAGTTGCAGTTACACACCTGTAACTTACAGCTACACACCTGTAACTTACAGCTACACACCTGTAACTTACAGTTATACGCCTGTAAGTTGCAGTTACACACCTGTAACTTACAGCTACACACCTGTAACTTAGTTATACGCCTGTAAGTTGCAGTTACACACCTGTATTATTATTATAATCAAGGGGGAAGCGCTAAACCCGGAGGTACACACCTGTAACTTACAGCTACACACCTGTAATATACACACAGAGATGTATATCTCTGTGTATATATATTGATGTGAGATTAAGTTCATATCTTAATTTTAAAGGAGGGATTATCAGGAATCCCTCAAGAATACTTAAATAAGTCAGGTCTGTATAAGTGGTCAGTCAGGGCACTTAACACTGTGATTAAGTGGATAACTGAGGTATAATAAACACTTATAAGTGCTCAATAATAACTCACATAGGGACGGAAACTCAGATTGATCTGTATATTCGACCTCCTCCTGGGGTCCTCTTCAGCAGGTGGCCTCATGGTCTGGGACCATAAGGCTCTGAGATGAAGTCAGTGAAATGTGGTGGTATTCTAGGGAGAGGCTGTGTACGTTTATTCACGTACAGGTAGACATTGTGGTCCTTGTATTACCATTGTGGTTCTTGAACCCTCCTGGGTTATCCTGGCTGGCTAACACTCCCTACCCTGGGTTATCCTGGCTGACTAACACTCCCTACCCTGGGTTATCCTGGCTGACTAACACTCCCTACCCTGGGTTATCCTGGCTGGCTAACACTCCCTACCCTGGGTTATCCTGGCTGGCTAACACTCCCTACCCTGGGTTATCCTGGCTGGCTAACACTCCCTACCCTGGGTTATCCTGGCTGGCTAACACTCCCTACCCTGGGTTATCCTGGCTGACTAACACTCCCTACCCTGGGTTATCCTGGCTGACTAACACTCCCTACCCTGGGTTATCCTGGCTGACTAACACTCCCTACCCTGTGTTATCCTGGCTGACTAACAGTCCCTACCCTGGGTTATCCTGGCTGGCTAACAGTCCCTACCCTGGGTTATCCTGGCTGACTAACACTCCCTACCCTGGGTTATCCTGGCTGACTAGCACTCCCTACCCTGTGTTATCCTGGCTGGCTAATACTCCCTACCCTGGGTTATCCTGGCTGACTAACACTCCCTACCCTGGGTTATCCTGGCTGACTAACACTCCCTACCCTGGGTTATCCTGGCTGACTAACACTCCCTACCCTGTGTTATCCTGGCTGGCTAACAGTCCCTACCCTGGGTTATCCTGACTGACTAACCCTCAGGGGTTAAAACCCCAACAAAATGTTATCGTAAATCGTCTCAGTCTACTTATGGGTTATTTTATGTTAGTTTACCTCTAGTCTGATTAAGACAAGTTTTCTATGGTACAAGATTGTTGCTTCATAGAACACCTGACTCAGTGTTATTGAGGAGGGACTTGAGGAAATGTGCCAGAGTGCTGTTGCTCTCAGTTAGGTTCTAGCTCCTGGGCTCACCTCTCTCCATTCAGGCCAAGAAGAAAGATGAATTAGAATAAGATGGGTAAGACAGCAGTCGATCAGTAAGCGCTACTATTAATACTACTACTGCTTAACCGGGCCGCGGGGGGGGGGGCCTTGACCCCTGGAACAACCTCCAGGTATACTGGTATACTCCAAGTATTTTCCCCTTGGTATACTCCTGGTATATTCCTGGTAGTCCTGGTATACTCCAAGTATAACATTGTTGAAGAGTGTACCTAATAAAATGACCATTAAGTGTGCTTATATAGATAGCTATCTAGCTAGATAGCTGTCTAGGTAGATAGCTAGCTATCTAGACAGCAAGATAAAAGTGTTATCTTACCTCGGTCTCCCAGGCCAGACGGGCTGCTATCCTCTCCTTAACACGATCTCTACGATAGCGGGAACGACTGCTGGTATCGTAGCTACTGTCTAGGCAGGTCCGGAGCTTAGGCTGTCACCAGGGAGAGACAGATATCTGTTATATTGTAGCTGTCTGTTATATTGTAGCTGTCTGTTATATTGTGGTTGTCTGTTATATTGTAGCTGTTATATTGTAGCTGTCTGTTATATTGTAGCTGTCTGTTATATTGTAGCTGTCTGTTATATTGTAGCTGTCTGTTATATTGTGGTTGTCTGTTATATTGTAGCTGTTATATTGTAGCTGTCTGTTATATTGTAGCTGTCTGTTATATTGTAGCTGTTATATTGTAGCTGTCTGTTATATTGTAGCTGTCTGTTATATTGTGGTTGTCTGTTATATTGTAGCTGTTATATTGTAGCTGTCTGTTATATTGTAGGTGTCTGTTATATTGTGGTTGTCTGTTATATTGTAGCTGTTATATTGTAGCTGTCTGTTATATTGTAGCTGTCTGTTATATTGTAGCTGTCTGTTATATTGTAGCTGTCTGTTATATTGTAGCTGTTATATTGTAGCTGTCTGTTATATTGTAGCTGTCTGTTATATTGTGGTTGTCTGTTATATTGTAGCTGTTATATTGTAGCTGTCTGTTATATTGTAGCTGTCTGTTATATTGTAGCTGTCTGTTATATTGTAGCTGTCTGTTATATTGTGGTTGTCTGTTATATTGTAGTTGTTATATTGTAGCTGTCTGTTATATTGTGGTTGTCTGTTATATTGTAGCTGTCTGTTATATTGTGGTTGTCTGTTATATTGTAGCTGTCTGTTATATTGTAGCTGTCTGTTATATTGTAGTTGTCTGTTATATTGTAGCTGTCTGTTATATTGTAGCTGTCTGTTATATTGTAGCTGTCTGTTATATTGTAGCTGTCTGTTATATTGTGGTTGTCTGTTATATTGTAGCTGTCTGTTATATTGTACCTGTCTGTTATATTGTAGCTGTCTGTTATATTGTGGTTGTCTGTTATATTGTAGCTGTTATATTGTAGCTGTCTGTTATATTGTAGCTGTCTGTTATATTGTGGTTGTCTGTTATATTGTAGCTGTTATATTGTAGCTGTCTGTTATATTGTAGCTGTCTGTTATATTGTGGTTGTCTGTTATATTGTAGCTGTTATATTGTAGCTGTCTGTTATATTGTAGCTGTCTGTTATATTGTGGTTGTCTTTTATATTGTAGCTGTTATATTGTAGCTGTCTGTTATATTGTAGCTGTCTGTTATATTGTAGCTGTCTGTTATATTGTAGCTGTCTGTTATATTGTAGCTGTCTGTTATATTGTAGCTGTCTGTTATATTGTAGTTGTCTGTTATATTGTAGCTGTCTGTTATATTGTAGCTGTCTGTTATATTGTAGCTGTCTGTTATATTGTAGCTGTCTGTTATATTGTGGTTGTCAGTTATATTGTAGCTGTTATATTGTAGCTGTCTGTTATATTGTAGCTGTCTGTTATATTGTAGCTGTCTGTTATATTGTGGTTGTCAGTTATATTGTAGCTGTTATATTGTAGCTGTCTGTTATATTGTAGCTGTCTGTTATATTGTAGCTTTCTGTTATATTGTAGCTGTCTGTTATATTGTAGCTGTCTGTTATATTGTAGCTGTCTGTTATATTGTGGTTGTCTGTTATATTGTGGTTGTCTGTTATATTGTAGCTGTCTGTTATATTGTGGTTGTCTGTTATATTGTAGCTGTCTGTTATATTGTAGCTGTCTGTTATATTGTAGCTGTTATATTGTAGCTGTCTGTTATATTGTGGTTGTCTGTTATATTGTAGCTGTCTGTTATATTGTGGTTGTCTGTTATATTGTAGCTGTCTGTTATATTGTAGCTGTCTGTTATATTGTGGTTGTCTGTTATATTGTAGCTGTCTGTTATATTGTAGCTGTTATATTGTAGCTGTCTGTTATATTGTGGTTGTCTGTTATATTGTAGCTGTCTGTTATATTGTGGTTGTCTGTTATATTGTAGCTGTCTGTTATATTGTAGCTGTCTGTTATATTGTAGCTGTCTGTTATATTGTAGCTGTCTGCTATATTGTAGCTGTCTGTTATATTGTGGTTGTCTGTTATATTGCAGCTGTCTGTTATATTGTGGTTGTCTGTTATATTGTGGTTGTCTGTTATATTGTAGCCGTTATATTGTAGCTGTCTGTTATATTGTAGCTGTCTGTTATATTGTAGCTGTCTGTTATATTGTAGCTGTCTGTTATATTGTGGTTGTCTGTTATATTGTAGCTGTCTGTTATATTGTAGCTGTCTGTTATATTGTGGTTGTTATATTGTAGTTGTCTGTTATATTGTAGCTGTCTGTTATATTGTAGCTGTCTGTTATATTGTAGCTGTCTGTTATATTGTAGCTGTTATATTGTAGCTGTCTGTTATATTGTAGCTGTCTGTTATATTGTAGCTGTCTGTTATATTGTGGTTGTCTGTTATATTGTAGCTGTTATATTGTAGCTGTCTGTTATATTGTAGTTGTCTGTTATATTGTAGCTGTCTGTTATATTGTAGTTGTCTGTTATATTGTAGCTGTCTGTTATATTGTAGCTGTCTGTTATATTGTAGCTGTCTGTTATATTGTAGCTGTTATATTGTAGCTGTCTGTTATATTGTAGCTGTCTGTTATATTGTAGCTGTCTGTTATATTGTAGCTGTCTGTTATATTGTAGTTGTCTGTTATATTGTGGTTGTCTGTTATATTGTAGCTGTTATATTGTAGCTGTCTGTTATATTGTAGCTGTCTGTTATATTGTGGTTGTCTGTTATATTGTGGTTGTCTGTTATATTGTAGCCGTTATATTGTAGCTGTCTGTTATATTGTAGCTGTCTGTTATATTGTAGCTGTCTGTTATATTGTAGCTGTTATATTGTAGCTGTCTGTTATATTGTAGCTGTTTTATTGTAGCTGTCTGTTACATTGTAGCTGTCTGTTATATTGTAGCTGTCTGTTATATTGTAGCTGTCTGTTATATTGTAGCTGTCTGTTATATTGTGGTTGTCTGTTATATTGTAGCTGTTATATTGTAGCTGTCTGTTATATTGTAGCTGTCTGTTATATTGTAGCTGTCTGTTATATTGTAGCTGTCTGTTATATTGTGGTTGTCTGTTATATTGTAGCTGTTATATTGTAGCTGTCTGTTATATTGTAGCTGTCTGTTATATTGTAGCTGTTATATTGTAGCTGTCTGTTATATTGTAGCTGTCTGTTATATTGTGGTTGTCTGTTATATTGTAGCTGTTATATTGTAGCTGTCTGTTATATTGTAGCTGTCTGTTATATTGTAGCTGTCTGTTATATTGTAGCTGTTATATTGTAGCTGTCTGTTATATTGTAGCTGTCTGTTATATTGTGGTTGTCTGTTATATTGTAGCTGTTATATTGTAGCTGTCTGTTATATTGTAGCTGTCTGTTATATTGTAGCTGTCTGTTATATTGTGGTTGTCTGTTATATTGTAGCTGTTATATTGTAGCTGTCTGTTATATTGTAGCTGTCTGTTATATTGTAGCTGTCTGTTATATTGTGGTTGTCTGTTATATTGTAGCTGTTATATTGTAGCTGTCTGTTATATTGTAGCTGTCTGTTATATTGTAGCTCTCTGTTATATTGTAGCTGTTATATTGTAGCTGTCTGTTATATTGTAGCTGTCTGTTATATTGTGGTTGTCTGTTATATTGTAGCTGTTATATTGTAGCTGTCTGTTATATTGTAGCTGTCTGTTATATTGTGGTTGTCTGTTATATTGTAGCTGTTATATTGTAGCTGTCTGTTATATTGTAGCTGTCTGTTATATTGTAGCTGTCTGTTATATTGTAGCTGTTATATTGTAGCTGTCTGTTATATTGTAGCTGTCTGTTATATTGTAGCTGTTATATTGTAGCTGTTATATTGTAGCTGTCTGTTATATTGTAGCTGTCTGTTATATTGTAGCTGTTATATTGTAGCTGTCTGTTATATTGTAGCTGTCTGTTATATTGTAGCTGTCTGTTATATTGTAGCTGTCTGTTATATTGTAGCTGTCTGCTATATTGTGGTTGTCTGTTATATTGTAGCTGTTATATTGTAGCTGTCTGTTATATTGTAGCTGTCTGTTATATTGTAGCTGTCTGTTATATTGTAGCTGTCTGTTATATTGTAGCTGTCTGTTATATTGTGGTTGTCTGTTATATTGTAGCTGTTATATTGTAGCTGTCTGTTATATTGTAGCTGTCTGTTATATTGTAGCTGTCTGTTATATTGTAGCTGTCTGTTATATTGTAGCTGTTATATTGTAGCTGTCTGTTATATTGTAGCTGTCTCTTATATTGTAGCTGTCTGTTATATTGTAGCTGTCTGTTATATTGTAGCTGTCTGTTATATTGTGGTTGTCTGTTATATTGTAGCTGTCTGTTATATTGTGGTTGTCTGTTATATTGTAGCTGTCTGTTATATTGTAGCTGTCTGTTATATTGTGGTTGTCTGTTATATTGTAGCTGTCTGTTATATTGTAGCTGTCTGTTATATTGTAGCTGTCTGTTATATTGTAGCTGTCTGTTATATTGTAGCTGTCTGTTATATTGTAGCTGTCTGTTATATTGTAGCTGTCTGTTATATTGTAGCTGTCTGTTATATTGTGGTTGTCTGTTATATTGTAGCTGTTATATTGTAGCTGTCTGTTATATTGTAGCTGTCTGTTATATTGTAGCTGTCTGTTATATTGTAGCTGTTATATTGTAGCTGTCTGTTATATTGTAGCTGTCTGTTATATTGTAGCTGTCTGTTATATTGTAGCTGTCTGTTATATTGTAGCTGTCTGTTATATTGTGGTTGTCTGATATATTGTAGCTGTTATATTGTAGCTGTCTGTTATATTGTAGCTGTCTGTTATATTGTAGCTGTCTGTTATATTGTAGCTGTCTGTTATATTGTAGCTGTCTGTTTTATTGTGGTTGTCTGTTATATTGTAGCTGCTATATTGTAGCTGTCTGTTATATTGTAGCTGTCTGTTATATTGTAGCTGTCTGTTATATTGTAGCTGTCTGTTATATTGTAGCTGTCTGTTATATTGTAGCTGTCTGTTATATTGTGGTTGACTGTTATATTGTAGCTGTCTGTTATATTGTAGCTGTTATATTGTAGCTGTCTGTTATATTGTAGCTGTCTGTTATATTGTAGCTGTCTGTTATATTGTAGCTGTCTGTTATATTGTAGCTGTCTGTTATATTGTAGCTGTCTGTTATATTGTAGCTGTCTGTTATATTGTGGTTGTCTGTTATATTGTAGCTGTCTGTTATATTGTAGCTGTCTGTTATATTGTAGCTGTCTGTTATATTGTAGCTGTCTGTTATATTGTAGCTGTCTGTTATATTGTGGTTGTCTGTTATATTGTAGCTGTTATATTGTAGCTGTCTGTTATATTGTAGCTGTCTGTTATATTGTAGCTGTCTGTTATATTGTAGCTGTCTGTTATATTGTAGCTGTCTGTTATATTGTAGCTGTTATATTGTAGCTGTCTGTTATATTGTAGCTGTCTGTTATATTGTAGCTGTCTGTTATATTGTAGCTGTCTGTTATATTGTAGCTGTCTGTTATATTGTGGTTGTCTGTTATATTGTAGCTGTTATATTGTAGCTGTCTGTTATATTGTAGTTGTCTGTTATATTGTAGCTGTCTGTTATATTGTGGTTGTCTGTTATATTGTAGCTGTCTGTTATATTGTGGTTGTCTGTTATATTGTAGCTGTCTGTTATATTGTGGTTGTCTGTTATATTGTAGCTGTCTGTTATATTGTAGCTGTCTGTTATATTGTAGTTGTCTGTTATATTGTGGTTGTCTGTTATATTGTAGCTGTTATATTGTAGCTGTCTGTTATATTGTAGCTGTCTGTTATATTGTGGTTGTCTGTTATATTGTAACTGTCTGTTATATTGTGGTTGTCTGTTATATTGTAGCTGTCTGTTATATTGTGGTTGTCTGTTATATTGTAGCTGTCTGTTATATTGTACCTGTCTTTTATATTGTAGCTGTCTGTTATATTGTACCTGTCTGTTATATTGTAGCTGTCTGGTATATTGTACCTGTATGTTATATTGTAGCTGTCTGTTATATTGTACCTGTCTGTTATATTGTAGCTGTCTGTTATATTGTACGTGTCTGTTATATTGTAGCTGTCTGTTATATTGTGGTTGTCTGTTATATTGTACCTGTCTGTTATATTGTACCTGTCTGTTATATTGTAGCTGTCTGTTATATTGTGGTTGTCTGTTATATTGTAGCTGTCTGTTATATTGTGGTTGTCTGTTATATTGTATCTGTTATATTGTAGCTGTCTGTTATATTGTAGCTGTCTGTTATATTGTAGCTGTCTGTTATATTGTAGCTGTCTGTTATATTGTGGTTGTCTGTTATATTGTAGCTGTCTGTTATATTGTAGCTGTTATATTGTAGCTGTCTGTTATATTGTAGCTGTTATATTGTAGCTGTCTGTTATATTGTAGCTGTTATATTGTAGCTGTCTGTTATATTGTACCTGTCTGTTATATTGTAGCTGTTATATTGTAGCTGTCTGTTATATTGTAGCTGTTATATTGTAGCTGTTATATTGTAGCTGTCTGTTATATTGTAGCTGTCTGTTATATTGTAGCTGTCTGTTATATTGTAGCTGTCTGTTATATTGTAGCTGTCTGTTATATTGTAGCTGTCTGTTATATTGTAGCTGTCTGTTATATTGTAGCTGTCTGTTATATTGTAGTGGACTGGTGTGGGTGGCATCCTGGGGATGGTAGTGGACTGGTGTGGGTGGCATCCTGTGGATGGTAGTGGACTGGTGTGGGTGGCATCCTGTGGATGGTAGTGGACTTGTGTGGGTGGCATCCTGTGGATGGTAGTGGACTGGTGTGGGTGGCATCCTGTGGATGGTAGTGGACTGGTGTGGGTGGCATCCTGTGGATGGTAATGGACTGGTGTGGGTGGCATCCTGGGGATGGTAATGGACTTTATTATTAATATTAGTATGTCAGTGTGTGTGTTGTATTGAGTTGCAGTGCAACACTGTGACTGTTGCAGTGCAACACTGTGACTGTTGCAGTGCAACACTGTGACTGTTGCAGTGCAACACTGTGTCTGTTGCAGTGCAACACTGTGACTGTTGCAGTGCAACACTGTGACTGTTGCAGTGCAACACTGTGACTGTTGCAGTGCAACACTGTGACTGTTGCAGTGCAACACTGTGACTGTTGCAGTGCAACACTGTGACTGTTGCAGTGCAACACTGTGACTGTTGCAGTGTAACACTGTGACTGTTGCAGTGCAACACTGTGACTGTTGCAGTGCAACACTGTGACTGTTGCAGTGCAACACTATGACTGTTGCAGTGCAACACTGTGACTGTTGCAGTGCAACACTGTGACTGTTGCAGTGTAACGCTGTGACTGTTGCAGTGCAACACTGTGACTGTTGCAGTGCAACACTGTGACTGTTGCAGTGCAACACTGTGACTGTTGCAGTACAACACTGTGACTGTTGCAGTGCAACACTGTGACTGTTGCAGTGCAACACTGTGACTGTTGCAGTGCAACACTGTGACTGTTGCAGTGCAACACTGTGACTGTTGCAGTGCAACACTGTGACTGTTGCAGTGTAACACTGTGACTGTTGCAGTACAACACTGTGACTGTTGCAGTGCAACACTGTGACTGTTGCAGTGCAACACTGTGACTGTTGCAGTGCAACACTGTGACTGTTGCAGTGCACCACTGTGACTGTTGCAGTGCAACACTGTGACTGTTGCAGTGCAACACTGTGACTGTTGCAGTGCAACACTGTGACTGTTGCAGTGCAACACTGTGACTGTTGCAGTACAACACTGTGACTGTTGCAGTGCAACACTGTGACTGTTGCAGTGCAACACTGTGACTGTTGCAGTGCAACACTGTGACTGTTGCAGTACAACACTGTGACTGTTGCAGTGCAACACTGTGACTGTTGCAGTGCAACACTGTGACTGTTGCAGTGCAACACTGTGACTGTTGCAGTGCAACACTGTGACTGTTGCAGTGCAACACTGTGACTGTTGCAGTGCAACACTGTGACTGTTGCAGTGCAACACTGTGACTGTTGCAGTGCAACACTGTGACTGTTGCAGTGCAACACTGTGACTGTTGCAGTGCAACACTGTGACTGTTGCAGTGCAACACTGTGACTGTTGCAGTGTAATACTGACTGTTGCAGTGCAACACTGTGACTGTTGCAGTGTAATACTGACTGTTGCAGTGCAACACTGTGACTGTTGCAGTGCAACACTGTGACTGTTGCAGTGCAACACTGTGACTGTTGCAGTGCAACACTGTGTCTGTTGCAGTGCAACACTGTGTCTGTTGCAGTGCAACACTGTGACTGTTGCAGTGCAACACTGTGACTGTTGCAGTGCAACACTGTGACTGTTGCAGTGCAACACTGTGTCTGTTGCAGTGCAACACTGTGTCTGTTGCAGTGCAACACTGTGACTGTTGCAGTGCAACACTGTGACTGTTGCAGTGCAACACTGTGACTGTTGCAGTGCAACACTGTGACTGTTGCAGTGCAACACTGTGACTGTTGCAGTGCAACACTGTGACTGTTGCAGTGCAACACTGTGACTGTTGCAGTGTAACACTGACTGTTGCAGTGCAACACTGTGACTGTTGCAGTGTAACACTGTGACTGTTGCAGTGTAACACTGTGACTGTTGCAGTGTAACACTGTGTCTGTTGCAGTGCAACACTGTGACTGTTGCAGTGTAACACTGTGACTGTTGCAGTGTAACACTGTGACTGTTGCAGTGTAACACTGTGTCTGTTGCAGTGCAACACTGTGACTGTTGCAGTGTAACACTGTGACATTTGCAGTGTAACACTGTGACTGTTGCAGTGTAACACTGTGTCTGTTGCAGTGCAACACTGTGACTGTTGCAGTGTAACACTGTGTCTGTTGCAGTGTAACACTGTGTCTGTTGCAGTGTAACACTGTGTCTGTTGCAGTGCCTACAGAGCAATACCATTTATAATGTAAGGTAACAGGAAGCAGTGTAGGGTAATGGACAGTAGGGTAATGGACAGAAGGGTAATGGACAGTAGGGTAATGGACAGTAGGGTAATGGACAGTAGGGTAAAGGACAGTAGGGTAATGGACAGTAGGGTAATGGACAGTAGTCTAATGAACAGTAGGTTAATGGACAATAGGGTAATGGATAGTATGGTAATGGACAGTAGAGTAATGGACAGTAGGGTAATGGACAGTAGTCTAATGGACAGTAGGGTAATGGACAGTAGGGTAATGGACAGTAGTCTAATGGACAGTAGGGTAATGGACAGTAGGGTAATGGACAGTAGGGTAATGGATAGTAGGGTAATGGACAGTAGTCTAATGGACAGTAGGGTAATGGACAGTAGGGTAATGGACAGTAGGGTAATAGACAGTAGTCTAATGGACAGTAGGGTAATGGACAGTAGGGTAATGGACAGTAGGGTAATGGACAGTAGTCTAATGGACAGTAGGGTAATGGACAGTAGGGTAATGGACAGTAGGGTAATGGACAGTAGGGTAATGGACAGTAGGGTAATGGACAGTAGGGTAATGGACAGTAGTCTAATGGACAGTAGGGTAATGGACAGTAGGGTAATGGACAGTAGGGTAATGGACAGTAGGGTAATGGACAGTAGTCTAATGGACAGTAGGGTAATGGACAGTAGGGTAATGGACAATAGGGTAATGGACAGTAGGGTAATGGACAGTAGGGTAATGGACAGTAGGGTAATGGACAGTAGTCTAATGGACAGTAGGGTAATGGACAGTAGGGTAATGGACAGTAGTCTAATGGACAGTAGGGTAATGGACAGTAGGGTAATGGACAGTAGGATAATGGACAGTAGGGTAATGGACAGTAGGGTAATGGACAGTAGAGTAATGGACAGTAGGGTAATGGACAGTAGTCTAATGGACAGTAGGGTAATGGACAGTAGGGTAATGGACAGTAGTCTAATGGACAGTAGGGTAATGGACAGTAGGGTAATGGACAGTAGGGTAATGGATAGTAGGGTAATGGACAGTAGTCTAATGGACAGTAGGGTAATGGACAGTAGGGTAATGGACAGTAGGGTAATGGACAGTAGGGTAATGGACAGTAGGGTAATGGACAGTAGGGTAATGGACAGTAGGGTAATGGACAGTAAGGTAATGGACAGTAGGGTAATGGACAGTAGGGTAATGGACAGTAGGGTAATGGACAGTAGGGTAATAGACAGTAGTCTAATGGACAGTAGGGTAATGGACAGTAGTCTAATGAACAGTAGGGTAATGGACAGTAGGGTAATGGACAGTAGGGTAATGGACAGTAGGGTAATGGACAGTAGGGTAATGGACAGTAGTCTAATGGACAGTAGGGTAATGGACAGTAGGGTAATGGACAGTAGGGCAATGGACAGTAGCGTAATGGACAGTAGGGTAATGGACAGTAGGGTAATGGACAGTAGGGTAATGGACAGTAGGGTAATGGACAGTAGGGTAATGGACAGTAGTCTAATTGACAGTAGGGGAATGGACAGAAGGGTAATGGACAGTAGGGTAATGGACAGTAGGGTAATGGACAGTAGGGTAATGGACAGTAGGGTAATGGACAGTAGGGTAATGGACAGTAGGGTAATGGACAGCAGTCTAATGGACAGTAGGGTAATGGACAGTAAGGTAATGGACAGTAGGGTAATGGACAGTAGTCTAATTGACAGTAGGGGAATGGACAGAAGGGTAATGGACAGTAGGGTAATGGACAGTAGGGTAATTGACAGTAGGGGAATGGACAGAAGGGTAATGGACAGTAGGGTAATGGACAGTAGGGTAATGGACAGTAGGGTAATGGACAGAAGGGTAATGGACAGTAGGGTAATGGACAGTAGGGTAATGGACAGTAGTCTAATGGACAGTAGGGTAATGGACAGTAGGGTAATGGACAGTAGGGTAATGGACAGTAGTCTAATGGACAGTAGGGTAATGGACAGTAGGGTAATGGACAGTAGGGTAATGGACAGTAGTCTAATGGACAGTAGGGTAATGGACAGTAGGGTAATGGACAGTAGGGTAATGGACAGTAGGGTAATGGACAGTAGGGTAATGGACAGTAGGGTAATGGACAGTAGGGTAATGGACAGTAGGGTAATGGACAGTAGGGTAATGGACAGTAGTCTAATGGACAGTAGGGTAATGGACAGTAGTCTAATGGACAGTAGTCTAATGGACAGTAGGGTAATGGACAGTAGTCTAATGGACAGTAGTCTAATGGACAGTAGGGTAATGGACAGTAGGGTAATGGACAGTAGTCTAATGGACAGTAGGGTAATTGACAGTAGGGTAATGGACAGTAGTCTAATGGACAGTAGGGTAATGGACAGTAGGGTAATGGACAGTAGTCTAATGGACATTACTCTAATGGACAGTAGTCTAATGGACAGTAGTCTAATGGACAGTAGCCTAATGGACAGTAGTCTAATGGACAGTAGGGTAATGGACAGTAGGGTAATGGACAGTAGGGTAATGGACAGTAGTCTAATGGACAGTAGTCTAATGGACAGTAGGGTAATGGACAGTAGGGTAATGAACAGTAGTCTAATGGACAGTAGGGTAATGGACAGTAGGGTAATGGACAGTAGGGTAATGGACAGTAGGGTAATGGACAGTAGTCTAATGGACAGTAGGGTAATGGACAGTAGTCTAATGGACAGTAGGGTAATTGACAGTAGGGTAATGGACAGTAGTCTAATGGACAGTAGGGTAATGGACAGTAGGGTAATGAACAGTAGTCTAATGGACAGTAGGGTAATGGACAGTAGTCTAATAGACAGTAGTCTAATGGACAGTAGTCTAATGGACAGTAGGGTAATGGACAGTAGTCTAATGGACAGTAGTCTAATGGACAGTAGTCTAATGGACAGTAGGGTAATGGACAGTAGGGTAATGGACAGTAGGGTAATTTACAGAAGGGTAATGGACAGTAGGGTAATGGACAGTAGGGTAATGGACAGTAGGGTAATGGACAGTAGGGTAATGGACAGTAGTCTAATGGACAGTAGGGTAATGGACAGTAGTCTAATGGACAGTAGTCTAATTGACAGTAGTCTAATTGACAGTACGGTAATGGACAGTAGGGTAATGGACAGTAGGGTAATGGACAGTAGTGTAATGGACAGTTGGGTAATGGACAGTAGGGTAATGGACAGTAGTCTAATGGAAAGTAGTCTAATGGACAGTAGGGTAATGGCAGTAGTCTAATGGACAGTAGGGTAATGGACAGTAGGGTAATGAGAAGTAATGCAGAATAATGGACAGTAGTGTAGGATAATGGACAGTAATGTAAGATAATGGGCAATAGTGTAGGATAATTGGCAGTAATGTAAGATAATGGAAGTAGTGTAGGATAATGGGCAGTAATGTAAGATAATGGAAGTAGTGTAGGATAATGGGCAGTAGTGTACGATAATGGGCAGTAATGTACGATAATGGGAAGTAGCGTAGGATAATGGTCAGTAATGTACGATAATGGGCAATAGTGTAGGATAATTGGCAGTAATGTAAGATAATGGAAGTAGTGTAGGATAATGGGCAGTAATGTAAGATAATGGAAGTAGTGTAGGATAATGGGCAGTAGTGTACGATAATGGGCAGTAGTGTAGGATAATGGGAAGTAGTGTAGGACAATGGGCAGTAGTGTAGGATAATGGGCAATAATGTAAGATAATGGGAAGTAGTGTAGGATAATGGGCAGTAGGGTAATGGGCAGTAGGGTAATGGGCAGTAGGGTAATGGCAGTAGGAAAATGGGTAGTAGGATAATGGGCAGTAGTGTAGGGTAATGGGCAATAGGGTAATGGTCAACAGGATAATGGGGAGTAGGGTAATATGCAGTAGGATAATGGGAAATATCGTTGGATAATCAACAATAACTGACCTTGTCAACAATACCATTAACCAAAGGCGATTCTCGACCTCCCTGGCTGGAAGAGTCAACAGAGTCCTTAAGTCCTGTCGTTGGGGACTCCACACCACTCCTGGAGTCCTTGTAGCCCTCCAGGCGGGTCCTGGAGGGAGAGTCCAAGTGACTACGCCCAGGAGAGTCCACTCGGGATCTACTGGGAGAGTCCACACGGCGAACTACCGAAGAATCAGTCTGTTCACTTCGACTGGTCGAGTCAGTTCGAGTACAAGGTTTGAGAGCTGCCGAAGACTCCGGCGTTAAGGTTGTAACTTCGCCAGAACAAACACTTGCATCACTTATGTATTCTTCGTCATTATGACGTACTAGACCATTCGTTATATTGTGATTCGTGTCATATTTACGTCGGAGTTCGGTGACTGAGGGCTGCCTATCCTCGCCGCTGCTGGAGGAACTGTCCTCCCGATTTTCACTGGAGGAGGAGGTGGTCTCCGGAGATGTCTTTCTGAAGGAGGATCTGGATGCTGCATCTGTATAGGTGGAAGGGACACGCCGCCGGGATGAACTACTATCCACATCCGTTAAGTAACTTCTACTTCGACTAGAGCCACTGGAGAAAGCAGAATCCTTCAGTGAAGAGTCACTTTCGTGACCGGCTAGCAAGCCGCCACTTTCCCTAGCGGAAGTGCGCGTCTCGAAGACTTTTATGCGGTCGGTAAAGCGGACTTTCTCAGTATCACTGTTCTCATTAGCGTCATCTCTCTTATCTTTCTCACGGGCCTCCCAGCGGTAGTTACAAGCGTACGAAGATGGCGAAGGACCGAAGTGGCTAGTGTCGATACCGTTACCATTAACAGCGTCGACTGTGCGATCGCGGGACGTGAGGCGCGATCCGTAGCTGGAATCCCGCGAGGACGATGATTCTCTAGTAGCCGAATCTCTTGAGTAGCGCGAAGTGTACCGCGAGGAGGTCACTGGCCCTTCTAGTTGAGAATCAGAGGACAACCTCGAGTAAGTAGCCCTTACAGGCGACTGCCGCAAGCTGCGGCTACTGCGGTAAGTATCAGATGAGGAGGAATACGCGGGCCGTGGCGGTAGCGAATACTTGCTACCATAACTACTGCTGCTGCTGTAGTTACTGCTGCTGTAGTTACTGCCGTAGCTGCTGCTGTAGGATGAGCGATCCAGGGAAGTCGTACGCGATAAATAGGTGGACGGACTGCGATAGGATGACGGATAGTGAGCGTAGGATGGGTATCTAGTACCCACTGAGGGCGAGGATGGCGGCACAGGCATCCTTGTAGACTACAGCATCACCTGTGCTGCACTAGATGAAGGAAGACTCACTGCAGGATCACTGCTTCGCTAAGTGCTACTAGCAAGGCTACCGTGCTAGTGGAGCACACACTCAGGTGCTAAATCACAACACCTAAGTGTTTACACTGCTCTACACTTCCGGGAGTCACACACTGGTTCACAGTTCCAAGATCCTTACACTGTTTCACTGTTCCTAGATTCTTACACTGTTGGGCCAGCTCTAGATTCTTACACTGTTGGGCCAGCTCTAGGTTCTTACACTGCTGGGCCAGCTCTAGATTCTTACACTGTTGGGCCAGCTCTAGGTTCTTACACTGTTGGGCCAGCTCTAGATTCTTACACTGTTGGGCCAGCTCTAGGTTCTTACACTGTTGGGCCAGCTCTAGATTCTTACACTGTTGGGCCAGCTCTAGATTCTTACACTGTTGGGCCAGCTCTAGGTTCTTACACTGTTGGGCCAGCTCTAGATTCTTACACTGTTGGGCCAGCTCTAGATTCTTACACTGTTGGGCCAGCTCTAGATTCTTACACTGTTGGGCCAGCTCTAGGTTCTTACACTGTTGGACTGGCCTAAGATTCTCACAGTCACTATGATCCTCGATTCTTACACTGCCTCACTGCTCCTAGATCCTCACACTGCCTCACTGCTCCTAGATCATCACACTGCCTCACTGCTCCTAGATCCTCACACTGCCTCACTGCTCCTAGATCCTCACACTGCCTCACTGCTCCTAGATCCTCACACTGCCTCACTGCTCCTAGATCCTCACACTGCTCCGGCTACCGTCTACGCCAGGGCCAGGATTCAGATGGGATATGCGCCTTGATATACCCATCTTGCGGGTATACCAGCTGGCTAGATGAGAGAGCAGTGGCGCAGCAGTGGTGCAGAGGTAAGTAGAACAGTGGTGAGGGTGGACCAGTAACAGCAACAACGGCAGCAACAGCAGCAACAGCAGCAACAGGAGGGGGTGCTGGCAGCCACCACCACACTGCCAGATCTATATATAGCAAATCAGTCCACGGCTTGGCAGTTACTTTATACTCTGTAACACCTGTAACACAAGAAACACCAGGTTAACACCTGTAACACAAGAAACACCAGGTTAACACCTGTAATACTAACTCTAACACATGTAACACAACCTCTAACACATGTAGCACAACCTCTAACACATGTAACAAAAGTAACACAAAGTTAACACCTGCAACAAAATCTGTAACACATGTAATATAGCCTGTAACACAACCTATAAGACATGTAAAACAACCTCTAACACCTGTAACACAACCTCTAAAACATGTAGCACAAAAAACACATGTAACACAACCTCTAACACATGTAACACAACATCTAACGCCTCCAACACTAGGTTAACACATGTAACACAACATCTAACACCTGCAACACAAGGTTAACACATGTAACACAAGATCTAACACCTGCAACACTAGGTTAACAAATGTAACACAACATCTAACACCTGCAATACTAGGTTAACACATGTAACACAACAAGTAACACAACCTCTAACACATGTAACATAAGAAACACTAGGCTAACACCTGTAACACCTGTAACAGATGTAACACAAGCTGTAATACATGTAACACAAGTAACATGTGTTACAGCTGAAGTTGAAGTCTGATGTGTCCCTCAGACTTCAACTAGCACCTCAACTAGCACTGAAACTAGCACTGAGACTAGCACCTCAACTAGCACCTCAACTAGCACTGAGACTAGCACCTCAACTAGCACCTCAACTAGCACTGAGACTAGCACTGAGACTAGCACCTCAACTAGCACCTCAACTAGCATCTCAACTAGCACTGAGACTAGCACTGAGACTAGCACTGAAACTAGCACTGAGACTAGCACTGAGACTTGCACTGAAACTAGCACCTCAACTAGCACTGAGACTAGCACTGAGACTAGCACTGAGACTAGCACTGAGACTAGCACTGAGACTAGCACTGAGACTAGCACTGAGACTAGCACCTCAACTAGCACTGAGACTAGCACTGAGACTAGAACTGAGACTAGCACTGAGACTAGCACCTCAACTAGCACTGAGACTAGCACTGAGACTAGCACTGAGACTAGCACTGAGACTAGCACTGAGACTAGCACTGAGACTAGCACTGAAACTAGCACCTCAACTAGCACTGAAACTAGCACTGAGACTAGCACTGAAACTAGCACCTCAACTAGCACTGAAACTAGCACTGAGACTAGCACTGAGACTAGCACTGAAACTAGCACTGAGACTAGCACTGAAACTAGCACTGAGACTAGCACTGAGACTAGCACTGAAACTAGCACTGAGACTAGCACTGAAACTAGCACTGAAACTAGCACTGAGACTAGCACTGAGACTAGCACCCCAACTAGCACTGAAACTAGCACCCCAACTAGCACTGAAACTAGCACTGAGACTAGCACTGAAACTAGCACTGAAACTAGCACTGAAACTAGCACTGAAACTAGCACTGAGACTAGCACTGAGACTAGCACTGAGACTAGCACTGAAACTAGCACTGAGACTAGCACTGAAACTAGCACTGAGACTAGCACTGAGACTAGCACTGAAACTAGCACTGAGACTAGCACTGAAACTAGCACTGAGACTAGCACTGAGACTAGCACTGAGACTAGCACTGAGACTAGCACCCCAACTAGCACTGAAACTAGCACCCCAACTAGCACTGAAACTAGCACTGAGACTAGCACTGAAACTAGCACTGAAACTAGCACTGAGACTAGCACTGAAACTAGCACTGAGACTAGCACTGAAACTAGCACTGAGACTAGCACTGAGACTAGCACTGAGACTAGCACTGAAACTAGCACCCCAACTAGCACTGAAACTAGCACCCCAACTAGCACTGAAACTAGCACTGAGACTAGCACTGAGACCAGCACTGAAACTAGCACTGAAACTAGCACTGAAACTAGCACTGAGACTAGCACTAAAACTAGCACTGAGACTAGCACTGAGACTAGCACCCCAACTAGCACCCCAACTAGCACTGAAACTAGCACTGAAACTAGCACTGAGACTAGCACTGAGACCAGCACTGAGACTAGCACTGAGACTAGCACTGAGACTAGCACTGAGACTAGCACTGAAACTAGCACTGAGACTAGCACTAAAACTAGCACTGAGACTACCACTGAGACTAGCACTGAGACTAGCACTGAGACTAGCACTGAAACTAGCACTGAGACTAGCACTGAGACTAGCACTGAGACTAGCACTGAGACTAGCACTGAAACTAGCACTGAGACTAGCACTGAAACTAGCACTGAGACTAGCACTGAGACTAGCACTGAAACTAGCACTGAGACTAGCACTGAAACTAGCACTGAAACTAGCACTGAGACTAGCACTGAGACTAGCACTGAGACTAGCACTGAGACTAGCACTGAAACTAGCACCCCAACTAGCACTGAAACTAGCACTGAGACTAGCACTGAAACTAGCACTAAAACTAGCACTGAGACTAGCACACTGCACGATCTAGCACTGAGACTAGCACATCAGAGACTAGCACTGAGACTAGCACTGAGACTAACACTGAGACTAGCACGTCATCTAGCACTGAGACTAGCACATCAACTAGCACTGAGACTAGCACTGAGACTAGCACTGAGACTAGCACTTCATCTAGCACTGAGACTATCA
>NC_091390.1:141599-290597 GCF_038502225.1 Cherax quadricarinatus
ATGACCCAACAAGATTAAGAGAATGTGCTGAGCAGGGCACATATTCAGCAAGTTGGTTGATTTGCTTGATACGGGCTTGCAATCCATTATATTTACCCGACATGTTACTTGCATTGTCGTAGCTCTGGCCACGGCAATCCATAATAGAGAGATCATGTTCAAGCAGAGTATTCAGTACTACATTCATCATTGTTTCTCCATCATGGCCTGAAAGAGGAATGAATCTTATAAAGTGCTCTACAGGCTTACCACTGGAGTCGACAAAGCGAACAATGAATGTCAATTGATCTGTATGTGAAATATCTGGTGTTGAATCTACACTTATTGCAAAGTATTTTGCAGTTTTCACAGCTGCTATGATGTTATTGAGGACCTTCTTAGTCATCAGTTCAATAAATTCATTGCATATAGTAGATGACATGTAAGATACAGTGCCTCTTCCTGCATTCCCAAGGCGTGACACATGATTTGCTAAGAATGGATCGAATTGTGCTAACAGTTCTATGATCCTTAGGAAATTGCCATTGTTTTCCGAACCCAAAACCTCATTTTCTCCACGGAAAGCAAGTCCTCTTAGAGCTAAGAATTTTACAACAGCATCAACTCTTTCTAGAACTTTTCTCCAATAAGTGCGCTCTTTTTCAGTTTGATTTTCCAAATGAGAATCCAATAAGCCTTTTTTCTGTGCACGAAATACACTGGCTAAAATGCAGCTCCTGTGAGTGGTGCTGTTTTCATGTTCCTCGAAACGCTTGGAATTTTTCCAGTCATTGAACCCCTGTGTGAAGGTATTTTCTTTGGTAGAAAATAGCTTGCATGCTGAACAGTACACTTTTCCTGAGCTTTCAGAGTATACCATCCATGATCTTTTCACAGTTTCTGAATTTGCAAGCTTCCTATAAAACATATATGACTTTAAACAACGACGACTTCCATCATCATAAATCCTTGCTGTTTCCTAAAGTCAATGTTCAGAGTTTGACTGAAGTTTTCTGCCATGAAAGCATTACGTAGAGAATCTGGGATTACATTTGGCCATGAGGCAGGATCTTTTAAGACAAATCCTGTGGATGAAATGTCCATTGAGACATTGAGAGGAGACACAAAAGAAGTGGATGCTGGCTGAGAAATAATGGAGGGAAGGCTTCCTGTATGATCTGATGTATCTGCAGATTCAACTGTACTGGTAACATCAGAAACTGTTTTCGTGAGCATGTCTGTGATCTTTCTGCAGCTTCCTACATCTTTCTTTTTCTGTTCTTCTTCTTGAATTTTCTTCTTTCTTTTCTGTGACTCACTCGCATAAGAACGTCCAACATCACGTTCACGAGATGCCATAATGAGGATGTATCACGGTCTGTAATCATGCAAATACAAATTTTTCATTATCAATTATTATTAATTTTTTAATTATTAATTTTTTTTCTGTCAATTGGGGGATATGGCCCTTGTAGCCCCCTTTCCTCTGGCTGCGCATCTAAAAATTCAAAACGTTACCAGAAAGGAGTCATATACAGAACTTTTACCATAGATTATGTTAGTGATTTAGGCTACGAATATTTTACTAATTCATCCTCCTTGATCTCCAATTTACTTAAACAGAAATCATACTGAGTCCAAGAACAATGCACAATGGTATTTATATTACCATTTTCATAACTAAACTAATCATTATGTTTTGCATGACATAGGCCTACCACCATAGATAAGGACGTGAGAATTAAAGAATGCAGGGACAATTTTCAGTTTCTCCCAACCAACGATTTTCTGATGTGGCTTATGTGTTTCTGGGGAAATATGTCCCCTCAAGGAAGGTTCCTTGATGTTGGTGAGGGGCTCTTGATTTAGGGAATTGGATCTGTGCTCCAGTTCCCCGAATTGAGCCTGAATGCCTTCCACATCCCCCCCCCAGGTACTGTATAATCCTCCGGGTTTAGCGCTTCCCCCTTGATTATAATAATAATGGAGAAATATGTAGTAAATTAATTGATGTTCTACGTCACTTCCGTCGCAACTTGAAAACTAAGCATTTGCGACGGAAGTGACGTAGAACATCAATCAATTGAGATCTGTTATTGAAATGATAAAGACTTAAAGACAGGACAAAGTGCTTTTAAAACCTACAAACGGAAGTCAGTTTGCGTTTTTAGGCTTTTCTTTATAGTATTTTTACCAAAAATGTGTCTTTACTGGTCCATGCGTCTTTACTGGTCCATGTGTCTTTACTGGTCCATGTGTCTTTACTGGTCCATGCGTCTTTACTGGTCCATGCTCTTTACTGGTCCATGCGTCTTTACTGGTCCATGCTCTTTACTGGTCCATGCGTCTTTACTGGTCCATGCGTCTTTACTGGTCCATGCGTCTTTACTGGTCCATGCTCTTTACTGGTCCATGCGTCTTTACTGGTCCATGCTCTTTACTGGTCCATGCGTCTTTACTGGTCCATGCTCTTTACTGGTCCATGCTCTTTACTGGTCCATGCGTCTTTACTGGTCCATGCTCTTTACTGGTCCATGCTCTTTACTGGTCCATGCGTCTTTACTGGTCCATGTGTCTTTACTGGTCCATGCTCTTTACTGGTCCATGCGTCTTTACTGGTCCATGCTCTTTACTGGTCCATGCGTATTTACTGGTCCATGCGTATTTACTGGTCCATGCGTCTTTACTGGTCCATGCTCTTTACTGGTCCATGCGTCTTTACTGGTCCATGCTCTTTACTGGTCCATGCTCTTTACTGGTCCATGCGTCTTTACTGGTCCATGCTCTTTACTGGTCCATGCTCTTTACTGGTCCATGCGTCTTTATTGGTCCATGCGTCTTTACTGGTCCATGCGTCTTTACTGGTCCATGCTCTTTACTGGTCCATGCGTATTTACTGGTCCATGCGTATTTACTGGTCCATGCGTATTTACTGGTCCATGCGTCTTTACTGGTCCATGCGTCTTTACTGGTCCATGCGTCTTTACTGGTCCATGCGTCTTTACTGGTCCATGCGTCTTTACTGGTCAAGTAACCCTATCAAGTACCTCCCTTAACATTTAGAGGCAAAAACAAACATTTATCCATACACATCAATGTCTATCAACAACACTTCAGTTAATGTGTCACAATACAAGTCTAGATAACGTGTAATTACTACAGAAAATTGGAGAGGAATCTCCCATACTCAGCCATTAGCGGGAAAACAGCTGTTCTGATGTAAACAAAAACACAGCTGTTCTGATGTAAACAAAAACACAGCTGTTCTGATGTAAACAAAAACACAGCTGTTCTGATGTAAACAAAAACACAGCTGTTCTGATGTAAACAAAAACACAGCTGTTCTGATGTAAACAAAAAACACAGCTGTTCTGATGTAAACAAAAAACACAGCTGTTCTGATGTAAACAAAAACACAGCTGTTCTGATGTAAACAAAAACACAGCTGTTCTGATGTAAACAAAAACACAGCTGTTCTGATGTAAACAAAAACACAGCTGTTCTGATGTAAACAAAAACACAGCTGTTCTGATGTAAACAAAAACACAGCTGTTCTGATGTAAACAAAAACACAGCTGTTCTGATGTAAACAAAAAACACAGCTGTTCTGATGTAAACAAAAAACACAGCTGTTCTGATGTAAACAAAAACACAGCTGTTCTGATGTAAACAAAAACACAGCTGTTCTGATGTAAACAAAAACACAGCTGTTCTGATGTAAACAAAAACACAGCTGTTCTGATGTAAACAAAAACACAGCTGTTCTGATGTAAACAAAAACACAGCTGTTCTGATGTAAACAAAAACACAGCTGTTCTGATGTAAACAAAAAACACAGCTGTTCTGATGTAAACAAAAACACAGCTGTTCTGATGTAAACAAAAACACAGCTGTTCTGATGTAAACAAAAACACAGCTGTTCTGATGTAAACAAAAACACAGCTGTTCTGATGTAAACAAAAACACAGCTGTTCTGATGTAAACAAAAAACACAGCTGTTCTGATGTAAACAAAAACACAGCTGTTCTGATGTAAACAAAAACACAGCTGTTCTGATGTAAACAAAAACACAGCTGTTCTGATGTAAACAAAAACACAGCTGTTCTGATGTAAACAAAAACACAGCTGTTCTGATGTAAACAAAGGCGTGTTGAGGGTTGCCATCTATGGTTAGGTTTATTTATTTTTATTTTATATTTCATTATTTTGTTATGATTAATTTTTAAAAATCAATTTTACTCTCCAAACACTTGAACTTTTTAGGTAGGGACCCCTTTGCACTTGCACCATGTGCGCAGTCTTGGATGAGCCCCTGAACCCCTTGGACCACGGGGCCCCCAAATGCGCGGGGCCCTAGGCAAATGCCTCATTTGCCTATGCGGTAATCCAGCCCTGCATGGTGCAGTAGTACCTGCCTAGCATGGTGCAGTAGTACCTGCCTAGCATGGTCCAGTAGTACCTGCCTAGCATGGTCCAGTAGTACCTGCCTAGCATGGTGCAGTAGTACCAGCCTAGCATGGTCCAGTAGTACCTGCCTAGCATGGTCCAGTAGTACCTGCCTAGCATGGTCCAGTAGTACCAGCCTAGCATGGTCCAGTAGTACCTGCCTAGCATGGTCCAGTAGTACCAGCCTAGCATGGTCCAGTAGTACCAGCCTAGCATGGTCCAGTAGTACCAGCCTAGCATGGTCCAGTAGTACCAGCCTAGCATGGTCCAGTAGTACCAGCCTAGCATGGTCCAGTAGTACCAGCCTAGCATGGTCCAGTAGTACCAGCCTAGCATGGTCCAGTAGTACCAGCCTAGCATGGTCCAGTAGTACCAGCCTAGCATGGTCCAGTAGTACCAGCCTAGCATGGTCCAGTAGTACCAGTCTAGCATGGTCCAGTAGGCTGTCTTAGGCCTAGTGTCCTGTAATACTGATGTTACTCACTTTATTTAGGCTTAAAAATTTTATATCCCAAGTAAAGTACACAAATGAAATTTGGATTTGATATCATGGTCCAGTAGGCCTATAGACCCATGTTAGGCTGGTAAAAAATTTACCCTTGGTGGAATTTGCAAAATTTACTTAGGCCTTCACATTTCCTACACTTCCTGTATAAACCTAATCTTAACATTCTAGATAATAGCAGTAGGCCTACTACACTGCAGTAGGCCTATATGCTGAAAAGTTGACGTAAACAGAAGAATGGCCCGAGGAGTCATATATATATATATATATATATATATATATATATATATATATATATATATATATATATATATATATATATGCAAACTAACCACTAGGCCTTTCACTTTGCAAGAGTACATCATCAGGAGCTTGCAGTGAAGCTAGTAGTAAGTCCAGGTGGATCTGTTCAGTGGAACAATGCTGGGACAAACTAGAACTGTTCCACTGAACTAAATTCTTAACTACTCTAGTTTTTTATTGTAAATATTGACCTGAGATGAGGCAAATTGAAATTTCAGCTGTGTTTTTGGCAGTTCCTGGACTACAGCTCCTGGGCCACAGCTCCTGGACCACAGCTCCTGGGCCACTAACTCTTAATAAGATTAGAATTGGTTAGAGACCTTTGATCATAGCTATAACAAGGTTAGAAGTAGCTAGTAAGCTTTAAACATAGCAAGGTTAGACGTGGCTATTAAGCTTTAAACATAGCAAGGTTAGAAGTAGCTAGTAAGCTTTAAACATAGCAAGGTTAGAAGTGGCTAGTAAGCTTTAAACATAGCAAGGTTAGACGTGGCTAGTAAGCTTTAAACATAGCAAGGTTAGAAGTGGCTAGTAAGCTTTAAACATAGCAAGGTTAGAAGTGGCTAGTAAACTTTAAACATAGCAAGGTCAGACGTGGCTAGTAAGCTTTAAACATAGCAAGGTCAGAAGTGGTTATGATGGTCTAGACTCAGGAAACTAACAAGTGGACATAACAGTTGTGTTGATCACGTGGAAGATTGTTTTATTAAGGCGACGTTGAGGATCCTTGAAGTTTATAAATAGGTCAAATTAGCCAGCGAGTCTACACCAGGGTCATTAAGACTGGTTGGTTGGTTGGTTAATGTGGTTTAAAGTCTATCTACTACACGAGGGTCATTAAGTCTGGTTGGTTGGTTAATGGGGTTTAAAGTCTATCTACTACACGAGGGTCATTAAGACTGGTTGGTTGGTTGGTTGGTTAATGTGGTTTAAAGTCTATCTACTACACGAGGGTCATTAAGTCTGGTTGGTTGGTTAATGGGGTTTAAAGTCTATCTACTACACGAGGGTCATTAAGACTGGTTGGTTGGTTAATGGGGTTTAAAGTCTATCTACTACACGAGGGTCATTAAGACTGGTTGGTTGGTTAATGGGGTTTAAAGTCTATCTACTACACGAGGGTCATTAAGTCTGGTTGGTTGGTTAATGGGGTTTAAAGTCTATCTACTACACGAGGGTCATTAAGTCTGGTTGGTTGGTTAATGGGGTTTAAAGTCTATCTACTACACGAGGGTCATTAAGTCTGGTTGGTTGGTTAATGGGGTTTAAAGTCTATCTACTACACGAGGGTCATTAAGTCTGGTTGGTTGGTTAATGGGGTTTAAAGTCTATCTACTACACGAGGGTCATTAAGACTGGTTGGTTGGTTAATGGGGTTTAAAGTCTATCTACTACACGAGGGTCATTAAAACTGGTTGGTTGGTTAATGGGGTTTAAAGTCTATCTACTACAAGATGGTCATTAAGACAGGGTGGTTGGTTAATGGGGTTCAAAGTCTATCTACTACACGAGGGTCATTAAGACTGGTTGGATGGTTAATGGGGTTTAAAGTCTATCTACTACACGAGGGTCATTAAGACTGGTTGGTTGGTTAATGGGGTTTAAAGTCTATCTACTACACCAGGGTCATTAAGTCTGGTTGGTTGGTTAATGGGGTTTAAAGTCTATCTACTACACGAGGGTCATTAAGACTGGTTGGTTGGTTAATGGGGTTTAAAGTCTATCTACTACACGAGGGTCATTAAGACTGGTTGGTTGGTTAATGGGGTTTAAAGTCTATCTACTACACCAGGGTCATTAAGTCTGGTTGGTTGGTTAATGGGGTTTAAAGTCTATCTACTACACGAGGGTCATTAAGTCTCGTTGGTTGGTTGGTTAATGGGGTTTAAAGTCTATCTACTACACGAGGGTCATTAAGTGTGGTTGGTTGGTTAATGGGGTTTAAAGTCTATCTACTACTCCAGGGTCATTAAGTCTGGTTGCTTGGTTAATGGGGTTTAAAGTCTATCTACTACACGAGGGTCATTAAGACTGGTTGGTTGGTTAATGGGGTTTAAAGTCTATCTACTACACCAGGGTCATTAAGTCTGGTTGGTTGGTTAATGGGGTTTAAAGTCTACTACACGAGGGTCATTAAGACTGGTTGGTTGGTTAATGGGGTTTAAAGTCTATCTACTACACCAGGGTCATTAAGACTGGTTGGTTGGTTAATGGGGTTTAAAGTCTATCTACTACACCAGGGTCATTAAGACTGGTTGGTTGGTTAATGGGGTTTAAAGTCTATCTACTACACGAGGGTCATTAAGACTGGTTGGTTGGTTAATGGGGTTTAAAGTCTATCTACTACACGAGGGTCATTAAGACTGGTTGGTTGGTTAATGGGGTTTAAAGTCTATCTACTACACCAGGGTCATTAAGACTGATGGGTTGGTTAATGGGGGTTAAAGTCTACTACACGAGGGTCATTAAGACTGGTTGGTTGGTTAATGGGGTTTAAAGTCTATCTACTACACGAGGGTCATTAAGACTGGTTGGTTGGTTAATGGGGTTTAAAGTCTATCTACTACACGAGGGTCATTAAGACTGGTTGGTTGGTTAATGGGGTTTAAAGTCTATCTACTACACGAGGGTCATTAAGGCTGCAGGTCACCTGTACACCACCAGTCAAGAATACTTTAATACCTAAAATACTGATTAATGTAAACTACCAGTGTATATACACTGAGATATACACCTCTCAGTGTATATACACTGAGATATACACCTCTCAGTGTATATACACTGAGATATACACCTCTCAGTGTATATACACTGAGATATACACCTCTCAGTGTATATACACTGAGATATACACCTCTCAGTGTATATACACTGAGATATACACCTCTCAGTGTATATGCACTGAGATATACACCTCTCAGTGTATATACACTGAGATATACACCTCTCAGTGTATATACACTGAGATATACACCTCTCAGTGTATATACACTGAGATATACACCTCTCAGTGTATATACACTGAGATATACACCTCTCAGTGTATATACACTGAGATATACACCTCTCAGTGTATATACACTGAGATATACACCTCTCAGTGTATATACACTGAGATATACACCTCTCAGTGTATATACACTGAGATATACACCTCTCAGTGTATATACACTGAGATATACACCTCTCAGTGTATATACACTGAGATATACACCTCTCAGTGTATATACACTGAGATATACACCTCTCAGTGTATATACACTGAGATATACACCTCTCAGTGTATATACACACTGAGATATACACCTCTCAGTGTATATACACTGAGATATACACCTCTCAGTGTATATACACACTGAGATATACACCTCTCAGTGTATATACACTGAGATATACACCTCTCAGTGTATATACACTGAGATATACACCTCTCAGTGTATATACACACTGAGATATACACCTCTCAGTGTATATACACTGAGATATACACCTCTCAGTGTATATACACACTGAGATATACCTCTCAGTGTATACACCCAGATACACACACTATGAACATTATACATGTACGCAGTACACATCACGTTCCTGGCTTGTGACACACCAACATAATTATGTGGCTTTGTATGCACACACCTGTGTATAACTGTGTACACGTGTAGTATGTGCTAGCCTAGCTCACAGCCGAAAATTTCGGGTCGAACACCGGGTGAGGTGGCTTCTTCAGTCCAATACAGGGGAAGAGTGTGAGGTAATCCGTCCCTGATGGTCTGAAGACACCGTCCAGGCTGAGGGACTGGTCACCTCAACTACGTCTTTAAGACTGAAGATAAAGGAGGAGCACTGCTGTAGGCCTACTGGCCTTTGTTACCCAAGGAATATGATATCCCTCTCACTTGTGTACAAGTCCCACTCAGGTCCAACCCTCTCACTAGTGTACAAGTCCCACTCAGGTCCAACCCTCTCACTCATGTACAAGTCCCACTCAGGTCCAACCCTCTCACTAGTGTACAAGTCCCACTCAGAACCAACCCTCTCACTAGTGTACAAGTCCCACTCAGGTCCAACCCTCTCACTAGTGTACAAGTCCCACTCAGGTCCAACCCTCTCACTAGTGTACAAGTCCCACTCAGAACCAACCCTCTCACTAGTGTACAAGTCCCACTCAGAACCAACCCTCTCACTAGTGTACAAGTCCCACTCAGAACCAACCCTCTCACTCGTGTACAAGTCCCACTCAGAACCAACCCTCTCACTCGTGTACAAGTCCCACTCAGAACCAACCCTTCTCACTCGTGTACAAGTCCCACTCAGAACCAACCCCTCTCACTCGTGTACAAGTCCCACTCAGAACCAACCCTCTCACTCGTGTACAAGTCCCACTCAGAACCAGTCCCACTCAGAACCAACCCTCTCACTCGTGTACAAGTCCCACTCAGAACCAACCCTCTCACTCGTGTACAAGTCCCACTCAGAACCAACCCTCTCACTCGTGTACAAGTCCCACTCAGAACCAACCCTCTCACTCATGTACAAGTCCCACTCAGAACCAACCCTCTCACTCGTGTACAAGTCCCACTCAGAACCAACCCTCTCACTAGTGTACAAGTCCCACTCAGAACCAACCCTCTCACTCGTGTACAAGTCCCACTCAGAACCAACCCTCTCACTAGTGTACAAGTCCCACTCAGAACCAACCCTCTCACTCGTGTACAAGTCCCACTCAGAACCAACCCTCTCACTCGTGTACAAGTCCCACTCAGAACCAACCCTCTCACTCATGTACAAGTCCCACTCAGAACCAACCCTCTCACTCGTGTACAAGTCCCACTCAGAACCAACCCTCTCACTAGTGTACAAGTCCCACTCAGAACCAACCCTCTCACTAGTGTACAAGTCCCACTCAGAACCAACCCTCTCACTCGTGTACAAGTCCCACTCAGAACCAATCCCTCTCATGTACAAGTCCCACTCAGAACCAACCCTCTCACTCATGTACAAGTCCCACTCAGAACCAACCCTCTCACTCGTGTACAAGTCCCACTCAGAACCAACCCTCTCACTCGTGTACAAGTCCCACTCAGAACCAATCCCCTCTCAACCCTCTCAGTGTACAAGTCCCACTCAGAACCAACCCTCTCACTCGTGTACAAGTCCCACTCAGAACCAGTCCCTCTCACTAGTGTACAAGTCCCACTCAGAACCAACCCTCTCGTGTACAAGTCCCACTCAGAACCAACCCTCTCACTAGTGTACAAGTCCCACTCAGAACCAACCCTCTCACTAGTGTACAAGTCCCACTCAGAACCAACCCTCTCACTCATGTACAAGTCCCACTCAGAACCAGTCCCTCTCACTAGTGTACAAGTCCCACTCAGAACCAACCCTCTCACTCATGTACAAGTCCCACTCAGAACCAACCCTCTCACTAGTGTACAAGTCCCACTCAGAACCAACCCTCTCACTCGTGTACAAGTCCCACTCAGAACCAACCCTCTCACTCATGTACAAGTCCCACTCAGAACCAACCCTCTCACTCATGTACAAGTCCCACTCAGAACCAACCCTCTCACTCATGTACAAGTCCCACTCAGAACCAACCCTCTCACTCATGTACAAGTCCCACTCAGAACCAACCCTCTCACTCGTGTACAAGTCCCACTCACAACCAACCCTCTCACTCGTGTACAAGTCCCACTCAGAACCAACCCTCTCACTCGTGTACAAGTCCCACTCAGAACCAACCCTCTCACTCATGTACAATTCCCACTCAGGTCCAACCCTCTCACTCATGTACAACTCAGAACCAACCCTCTCCCACTCAGGTCCAACCCTCTCACTCATGTACAAGTCCCACTCAGAACCAACCCTCTCACTCATGTACAAGTCCCACTCAGGTCCAACCCTCTCTCTAGTGTACAAGTCCCACTCAGAACCAACCCTCTCATTCATGTACAAGTCCCACTCAGGTCCAACCCTCTCACTCATGTACAAGTCCCACTCAGAACCAACCCTCTCACTCATGTACAAGTCCCACTCAGAACCAACCCTCTCACTCATGTACAAGTCCCACTCAGAACCAACCCTCTCACTCATGTACAAGTCCCACTCAGAACCAACCCTCTCACTCATGTACAAGTCCCACTCAGGTCCAACCCTCTCACTAGTGTACAAGTCCCACTCAGAACCAACCCTCTCACTCATGTACAAGTCCCACTCAGGTCCAACCCTCTCACTAGTGTACAAGTCCCACTCAGGTCCAACCCTCTCACTCATGTACAAGTCCCACTCAGGTCCAACCCTCTCACTAGTGTACAAGTCCCACTCAGGTCCAACCCTCTCACTCATGTACAAGTCCCACTCAGGTCCAACCCTCTCACTCGTGTACAAGTCCCACTCAGGTCCAACCCTCTCACTAGTGTACAAGTCCCACTCAGAACCAACCCTCTCACTAGTGTACAAGTCCCACTCAGGTCCAACCCTCTCACTAGTGTACAAGTCCCACTCAGAACCAACCCTCTCACTAGTGTACAAGTCCCACTCAGGTCCAACCCTCTCACTAGTGTACAAGTCCCACTCAGGTCCAACCCTCTCACTAGTGTACAAGTCCCACTCAGAACCAACCCTCTCACTAGTGTACAAGTCCCACTCAGGTCCAACCCTCTCACTAGTGTACAAGTCCCACTCAGAACCAACCCTCTCACTCATGTACAAGTCCCACTCAGGTCCAACCCTCTCACTAGTGTACAAGTCCCACTCAGGTCCAACCCTCTCACTAGTGTACAAGTCCCACTCAGAACCAACCCTCTCACTCATGTACAAGTCCCACTCAGGTCCAACCCTCTCACTAGTGTACAAGTCCCACTCAGGACCAACCCTCTCACTAGTGTGTACAAGTCCTCACTCGTGTACAAGTCCCACTCAGAACCAACCCTCTCACTAGTGTACAAGTCCCACTCAGAACCAACCCTCTCACTCGTGTACAAGTCCCACTCAGAACCAACCCTCTCACTCGTGTACAAGTCCCACTCAGAACCAACCCTCTCACTCGTGTACAAGTCCCACTCAGAACCAACCCTCTCACTCGTGTACAAGTCCCACTCAGAACCAACCCTCTCACTCATGTACAAGTCCCACTCAGAACCAACCCTCTCACTCGTGTACAAGTCCCACTCAGAACCAATCCCTCTCATGTACAAGTCCCACTCAGAACCAACCCTCTCACTAGTGTACAAGTCCCACTCAGAACCAACCCTCTCACTAGTGTACAAGTCCCACTCAGAACCAACCCTCTCACTCGTGTACAAGTCCCACTCAGAACCAACCCTCTCACTAGTGTACAAGTCCCACTCAGAACCAACCCTCTCGTGTACAAGTACCACTCAGAACCAACCCTCTCACTCGTGTACAAGTCCCACTCAGAACCAACCCTCTCACTAGTGTACAAGTCCCACTCAGAACCGACCCTCTCGTGTACAAGTACCACTCAGAACCAACCCTCTCACTAGTGTACAAGTCCCACTCAGAACCAACCCTCTCACTCATGTACAAGTCCCACTCAGGTCCAACCCTCTCACTAGTGTACAAGTCCCACTCAGGTCCAACCCTCTCACTAGTGTACAAGTCCCACTCAGAACCAACCCTCTCACTAGTGTACAAGTCCCACTCAGGTCCAACCCTCTCACTAGTGTACAAGTCCCACTCAGGTCCAACCCTCTCACTAGTGTACAAGTCCCACTCAGGTCCAACCCTCTCACTAGTGTACAAGTCCCACTCAGAACCAACCCTCTCACTAGTGTACAAGTCCCACTCAGAACCAACCCTCTCACTAGTGTACAAGTCCCACTCAGGTCCAACCCTCTCACTAGTGTACAAGTCCCACTCAGGTCCAACCCTCTCACTCATGTACAAGTCCCACTCAGGTCCAACCCTCTCACTAGTGTACAAGTCCCACTCAGAACCAACCCTCTCACTAGTGTACAAGTCCCACTCAGGTCCAACCCTCTCACTAGTGTACAAGTCCCACTCAGAACCAACCCTCTCACTAGTGTACAAGTCCCACTCAGGTCCAACCCTCCCACTAGTGTACAAGTCCCACTCAGGTCCAACCCTCTCACTAGTGTACAAGTCCCACTCAGGTCCAACCCTCTCACTAGTGTACAAGTCCCACTCAGGTCCAACCCTCTCACTAGTGTACAAGTCCCACTCAGAACCAACCCTCTCACTAGTGTACAAGTCCCACTCAGGTCCAACCCTCTCACTAGTGTACAAGTCCCACTCAGGTCCAACCCTCTCACTCATGTACAAGTCCCACTCAGGTCCAACCCTCTCACTAGTGTACAAGTCCCACTCAGAACCAACCCTCTCACTAGTGTACAAGTCCCACTCAGGTCCAACCCTCTCACTAGTGTACAAGTCCCACTCAGTCACTCATGTAAAAGTCCCACTCACCAGTCCCTCTCACTAGTGTACAAGTCCCACTCAACCCTCTCACTAGTGTACAAGTCCCACTCAGGTCCAACCCTCTCACTAGTGTACAAGTCCCACTCAGAACCAACCCTCTCACTAGTGTACAAGTCCCACTCAGGTCCAACCCTCTCACTAGTGTACAAGTCCCACTCAGAACCAACCCTCTCACTAGTGTACAAGTCCCACTCAGAACCAACCCTCTCACTAGTGTACAAGTCCCACTCAGGTCCAACCCTCTCACTAGTGTACAAGTCCCACTCAGGTCCAACCCTCTCACTAGTGTACAAGTCCCACTCAGGTCCAACCCTCTCACTAGTGTACAAGTCCCACTCAGGTCCAACCCTCTCACTAGTGTACAAGTCCCACTCAGGTCCAACCCTCTCACTAGTGTACAAGTCCCACTCAGAACCAACCCTCTCACTAGTGTACAAGTCCCACTCAGGTCCAACCCTCTCACTAGTGTACAAGTCCCACTCAGGTCCAACCCTCTCACTAGTGTACAAGTCCCACTCAGGTCCAACCCTCTCACTAGTGTACAAGTCCCACTCAGGTCCAACCCTCTCACTAGTGTACAAGTCCCACTCAGGTCCAACCCTCTCACTAGTGTACAAGTCCCACTCAGGTCCAACCCTCTCACTCATGTACAAGTCCCACTCAGGTCCAACCCTCTCACTCACTAGTGTACAAGTCCCACTCAGTGTACAAGTCCCAACCCTCTCACTAGTGTACAAGTCCCACTCAGAACCAACCCTCTCACTAGTGTACAAGTCCCACTCAGGTCCAACCCTCTCACTAGTGTACAAGTCCCACTCAGGTCCAACCCTCTCACTCATGTACAAGTCCCACTCAGGTCCAACCCTCTCACTAGTGTACAAGTCCCACTCAGAACCAACCCTCTCACTAGTGTACAAGTCCCACTCAGGTCCAACCCTCTCACTAGTGTACAAGTCCCACTCAGGTCCAACCCTCTCACTAGTGTACAAGTCCCACTCAGAACCAACCCTCTCACTCATGTAAAAGTCCCACTCAGAACCAACCCTCTCACTAGTGTACAAGTCCCACTCAGAACCAACCCTCTCACTAGTGTACAAGTCCCACTCAGAACCAGTCCCTCTCACTAGTGTACAAGTCCCACTCAGAACCAGTCCCTCTCACTAGTGTACAAGTCCCACTCAGAACCAGTCCCTCTCACTAGTGTACAAGTCCCACTCAGAACCAGTCCCTCTCACTAGTGTACAAGTCCCACTCAGAACCAACCCTCTCACTAGTGTACAAGTCCCACTCAGGTCCAACCCTCTCACTAGTGTACAAGTCCCACTCAGAACCAACCCTCTCACTAGTGTACAAGTCCCACTCAGAACCAACCCTCTCACTAGTGTACAAGTCCCACTCAGAACCAACCCTCTCACTCATGTACAAGTCCCACTCAGGTCCAACCCTCTCACTAGTGTACAAGTCCCACTCAGAACCAACCCTCTCACTAGTGTACAAGTCCCACTCAGAACCAATCCCTCTTACTAGTGTACAAGTCCCACTCCCTCTCACTAGTGTACAAGTCCCACTCAGAACCAATCCCTCTCACTAGTGTACAAGTCCCACTCAGAACCAACCCTCTCACTAGTGTACAAGTCCCACTCAGAACCAACCCTCTCACTAGTGTACAAGTCCCACTCAGAACCAACCCTCTCACTAGTGTACAAGTCCCACTCAGAACCAACCCTCTCACTAGTGTACAAGTCCCACTCAGAACCAACCCTCTCACTAGTGTACAAGTCCCACTCAGAACCAACCCTCTCACTAGTGTACAAGTCCCACTCAGAACCAACCCTCTCACTAGTGTACAAGTCCCACTCAGAACCAACCCTCTCACTAGTGTACAAGTCCCACTCAGAACCAACCCTCTCACTAGTGTACAAGTCCCACTCAGAACCAACCCTCTCACTAGTGTACAAGTCCCACTCAGAACCAACCCTCTCACTAGTGTACAAGTCCCACTCAGAACCAACCCTCTCACTAGTGTACAAGTCCCACTCAGAACCAACCCTCTCACTAGTGTACAAGTCCCACTCAGAACCAACCCTCTCACTAGTGTACAAGTCCCACTCACTAGTGTACAAGTCCCACTCAGAAGTCCAGTCCATCTTCCACTTGTCATGTCTTCCACTTGTACACGTCAGTCATGTCTTCCACTTGTACACGTCAGTCATGTCTTCCACTTGTACACGTCAGTCATGTCTTCCACTTGTACACTTCAGTCATGTCTTCCACTTGTACACTTCAGTCATGTCTTCCACTTGTACACGTCAGTCATGTCTTCGTTGAACATTAACTAAGGAATTTATATTCATTTTGTAATCTGGAGACCAGAAGTGAGCTGCGTAATCTAGATCAGGTCTTACTAATGATGTCTGAAGTTGTAGTATAACCTCTGGGCCTCCTGTTATAAATCCCAGTAATTGTTTCTTTATTACGTACGTTTAGGCACTTTTGTCTTGGTTGTTACCATTCTGTATGACTAAATTCTACACTGGTGGTGGCCTGGTGGCTACATCTCTCGCTTCACACACAGAGGGCCCGGGTTCGATTCCTGGCGGGTTGAAACATTTCGACGCATTTCCTTACACCTGTTGTCCTGTTCACCTAGCAGCAAGTAGGTACCTGGGTGTTAGTGGACTGGTGTGGGTGGCATCCTGGGGGACAAGATTAAGGACCACAATGGAAATAAGTTAGACAGTCCTCGATGACGCACTGACTTTCTTGGGTTATCCTGGGTGGCTAACCCTCCGGGGTTAAAAATCCCAACGAAATCTTATCTTAAATTATTTAGTTTATAAGTACTAGGGTTATGAACATTCCCGAGTTTCAGAACTTTGTACTTACGTACATCGACCTGCGTCTGCCACTCTTCTGGCCAAGAATTATGTCAAATCCTCCTGAAGGATCTTCCTCTGAATCAATAATCCTGTATTTTTGTATCGCCAGTGATACATATCACTAATAATTCCCTCATCAAGGTCACTGATATATATTATAAACAACAACGGACCCAAGACTGATCCCTGTGGTACGCCACTTGTTACAGATCCCCACTCGGATTTAACCCCATTTATGTAAGACACATATGCAACAGTTAGGTATCTTTATTTCGAAACGTTTCGCCTACACAGTAGGCTTCTTCAGTCGAGTACAGAAAAGTTGATAGAAGCAGAAGATACTTGAAGACGATGTAATCAGTCCACCACCCTTAAAGTTTTGAGGTGGTCAGTCCCTTAGTCTGGAGAAGAGCATTGTTCCATAGTATGAAACAATCGTTTCGAAATAAAGATACCTAACTGTTGCATATGTGTCTTAAATAACAACCTCTCGGTATTTTATACCATTTTAATGTTTAACCCCATTTATGCACACACTCTGCTTCCTGTCAGTGAGCCATGACTCTCCATGACAACACTTTACCCCCCAATACCATGAGTTGCCACTTTCTTCAGCAGTCACTGGTGTGGTACTCTATCAAAAACCTTACTAAAATCTAAATAAACAATAGCAACTTATTTATCCTGATCAACAGCCTCTCGTGAATCCATGCTGATTATCATTAACCAGATTATGATAATTAAGATGACCTCTTATAATATCATCTATAATTGACTAGTAATTTGTTTACAGTTGAGATCAGGCTAATTAGCCGGTAATTTGACGGAAGTAAATATATTACCAGTACATGTACAAGGTATACCAGTACATGTACAAGGTATACCAGTACATGTACAAGGTATACAAGTACATGTACAAGGTATACAAGTACATGTACAAGGTATACAAGTACATGTACAAGGTATACCAGTACATGTACAAGGTATACAAGTACATGTACAAGGTATACAATTACATGTACAAGGTATACAAGTACATGTACAAGGTATACAAGTACATGTACAAGGTATACAAGTACATGTACAAGGTATACAAGTACATGTACAAGGTATACAATTACATGTACAAGGTATACAAGTACATGTACAAGGTATACAAGTACATGTACAAGGTATACAAGTACATGTACAAGGTATACAAGTACATGTACAAGGTATACAATTACATGTACAAGGTATACAAGTACATGTACAAGGTATACAATTACATGTACAAGGTATACAAGTACATGTACAAGGTATACAAGTACATGTACAAGGTATACAAGTACATGTACAAGGTATACAAGTACATGTACAAGGTATACAAGTACATGTACAAGGTATACAATTACATGTACAAGGTATACAAGTACATGTACAAGGTATACAATTACATGTACAAGGTATACAAGTACATGTACAAGGTATACAAGTACATGTACAAGGTATACAAGTATATGTACAAGGTATACAGACCATAGCTGACATCAGTGACATACTACTATATAGAAAGTCGCTTGTTATGCTGAGCATTTCCCGTAAATTAGGTCAGTTTTGTCCCAGGATGTGACCCACACCAGTCCACTAACACCCAGGATGTGACCCACACCAGTCCACTAACACCCAGGATGTGACCCACACCAGTCCACTAACACCCAGGATGCAACCCATACCAGTCCACTAACACCCAGGATGTGACCCACACCAGTCCACTAACACCCAGGATGCAACCCATATCAGTCCACTAACACCCAGGATGCAACCCATACCAGTCCACTAACACCCAGGATGTGACCCACACCAGTCCACTAACACCCAGGATGTGACCCACACCAGTCCACTAACACCCAGGATGCAACCCATATCAGTCCACTAACACCCAGGATGCAACCCACACCAGTCCACTAACACCCAGGATGCGACCCACACCAGTCCACTAACACCCAGGATGCAACCCACACCAGTCCACTAACACCCAGGATGCAACCCACACCAGTCCACTAACACCCAGGATGCAACCCACACCAGTCCACTAACACCCAGGATGCAACCCACACCAGTCCACTAACACCCAGGATGCAACCCACACCAGTCCACTAACACCCAGGATGCAACCCACACCAGTCCACTAACACCCAGGATGCAACCCACACCAGTCCACTAACACCCAGGCACCTATTTTATTCTCCAGGCCCACTGTGAAAATTAATTACTGGGACACAGTTAGTGTTTTCCTCTGTAAAGATGGCCAGAGTTAGAGAGGACAATCTTCCCTCTAACTACAGCTGTGTGCACCTCTGATACACCTCAGGTGCACTTCACGTGCACCTCAGGTGCTTCTCAGGGGTACCTCAGGTGCTCCTCAGGTGCACACACACAATAATTGATGATAAATTTAGGTGTAAGATGGTGGTCCAGGTCAAGGTGAGTCCACAGAGCCAGGTCAAGGTGAGTCCACAGAGCCAGGTCAAGGTGAGTCCACAGAGCCAGTGTTGAGCATCAAGACATGTGCAACACTTCTGTGTCATTAGTGATTAAAACGTTTCGCCTACACAGGAGGTTTCTTCAGTCAAATACAGAGGCAGCAGTGGTAATGAAGGTGAGGTAATCAGTCCATCTGCCTATGATAAGTGTGCCTATGTCTGCCTCTACCTTAATAAACTTACCCAATGACTGACTGACTGACTGACTGACTGACTGACTACAGACCTGCTAAAAGACTTTGGGGTTAATGTACAAATAACTTGCGATATTAATATTCTAGTTGACCTTAGATCTACGACTGTCTGGCTGAGGGACTGATTACCTTACAACTACGAGAGAGACGGACTGTCTGGCTGAGGGACTGATTACCTTACAACTACGAGAGAGACCGACTGTCTGGCTGAGGGACTGATTACCTTACAACTACGAGACAGACCGACTGTCTGGCTGAGGGACTGATTACCTTACAACTACGAGACAGACCGACTGTCTGGCTGAGGGACTGATTACCTTACAACTACGAGAGAGACGGACTGTCTGGCTGAGGGACTGATTACCTTACAACTACGAGAGAGACGGACTGTCTGGCTGAGGGACTGATTACCTTACACCTACGAGAGAGAGACGGAGAGAGAGACGGAGAGAGAGAGAGAGAGAGAGAGAGAGAGAGAGAGAGAGAGAGAGAGAGAGAGAGAGAGCTAGCTTATGCAACAGTCGACCAAAGTTGCAGCTGGGAGTCAATGCTAGTGTTTGAGGCGCGTATGTATACACGCACACACGCCCCTTGTCGATGCAACCACCACCACTACCACCATCAGTCACCACTACCACCACGCCTGGACGCTGGAATGATGCAACAACCACCACTACCACCATCAGTCACTACTACCACCATCAGTCACCACTACCACCATCAGTCACTACTACCACCACGCCTGGACGCTGGAATGATGCAACAACCACCACTACCACCATCAGTCACCACTACCACCATCAGTCACTACTACCACCACGCCTGGACGCTGGAATGATGCAACAACCACCACTACCACCATCAGTCACTACTACCACCACGCCTGGACGCTGGAATGATGCAACAACCACCACTACCACCATCAGTCACCACTACCACCACGCCTGGACGCTGGAATGATGCAACAACCACCACTACCACCATCAGTCACTACTACCACCACGCCTGGAAGCTGGAATGATGCAACAACCACCACTACCACCATCAGTCACCACTACCACCACGCCTGGACGCAGGAATGATGCAACAACCACCACTACCACCATCAGTCACTACTACCACCACGCCTGGACGCTGGAATGATGCAACAACCACCACTACCACCATCAGTCACTACTACCACCACGCCTGGACGCTGGAATGATGCAACAACCACCACTACCACCATCAGTCACCACTACCACCACGCCTGGACGCTGGAATGATGCAACAACCACTACTACCACCATCAGTCACTACTACCACCACGCCTGGACGCTGGAATGATGCAACAACCACCACTACCACCATCAGTCACTACTACCACCATCAGTCACCACTACCACCACGCCTGGACGCTGGAATGATGCAACAACCACCACTACCACCATCAGTCACTACTACCACCATCAGTCACTACTACCACCATCAGTCACTACTACCACCATCAGTCACTACTACCACCACGCCTGGACGCTGGAATGATGCAACAACCACCACTACCACCATCAGTCACCACTACCACCATCAGTCACCACTACCACCATCAGTCACCACTACCACCATCAGTCACCACTACCACCACGCCTGGACGCTGGAATGATGCAACAACCACCACTACCACCATCAGTCACTACTACCACCATCAGTCACTACTACCACCACGCCTGGACGCTGGAATGATGCAACAACCACCACTACCACCATCAGTCACTACTACCACCACGCCTGGACGCTGGAATGATGCAACAACCACCACTACCACCATCAGTCACTACTACCACCACGCCTGGACGCTGGAATGATGCAACAACCACCACTACCACCATCAGTCACTACTACCACCACGCCTGGACGCTGGAATGATGCAACAACCACCACTACCACCATCAGTCACCACTACCACCACGCCTGGACGCTGGAATGATGCAACAACCACCACTACCACCATCAGTCACTACTACCACCACGCCTGGACGCTGGAATGATGCAACAACCACCACTACCACCATCAGTCACCACTACCACCATCAGTCACTACTACCACCACGCCTGGACGCTGGAATGATGCAACAACCACCACTACCACCATCAGTCACCACTACCACCATCAGTCACCACTACCACCACGCCTGGACGCTGGAATGATGCAACAACCACCACTACCACCATCAGTCACCACTACCACCATCAGTCACTACTACCACCACGCCTGGACGCTGGAATGATGCAACAACCACCACTACCACCATCAGTCACTACTACCACCACGCCTGGACGCTGGAATGATGCAACAACCACCACTACCACCATCAGTCACCACTACCACCACGCCTGGACGCTGGAATGATGCAACAACCACTACTACCACCATCAGTCACTACTACCACCACGCCTGGACGCTGGAATGATGCAACAACCACCACTACCACCATCAGTCACTACTACCACCATCAGTCACCACTACCACCACGCTTGGACGCTGGAATGATGCAACAACCACCACTACCACCATCAGTCACTACTACCACCATCAGTCACTACTACCACCACGCCTGGACGCTGGAATGATGCAACCACCACTACCACCATCAGTCACTACTACCACCATCAGTCACCACTACCACCACGCCTGTACGCTGGAATGATGCAACCACCACCACTACCACCATCAGTCACTACTACCACCATCAGTCACTACTACCACCACGCCTGGACGCTGGAATGATGCAACAACCACCACTACCACCATCAGTCACTACTACCACCACGCCTGGACGCTGGAATGATGCAACAACCACCACTACCACCATCAGTCACCACTACCACCACGCCTGGACGCTGGAATGATGCAACAACCACCACTACCACCATCAGTCACCACTACCACCACGCCTGGACGCTGGAATGATGCAACAACCACCACTACCACCATCAGTCACCACTACCACCACGCCTGGACGCTGGAATGATGCAACAACCACCACTACCACCATCAGTCACCACTACCACTATCAGTCACCACTACCACCACGCCTGGACGCTGGAATGATGCAACAACCACCACTACCACCATCAGTCACTACTACCACCATCAGTCACCACTACCACCACGCCTGGACGCTGGAATGATGCAACAACCACCACTACCACCATCAGTCACCACTACCACCACGCCTGGACGCTGGAATGATGCAACAACCACCACTACCACCATCAGTCACTACTACCACCACGCCTGGACGCTGGAATGATGCAACAACCACCACTACCACCATCAGTCACCACTACCACCACGCCTGGACGCTGGAATGATGCAACAACCACCACTACCACCATCAGTCACCACTACCACCACGCCTGGACGCTGGAATGATGCAACAACCACCACTACCACCATCAGTCACTACTACCACCACGCCTGGACGCTGGAATGATGCAACAACCACCACTACCACCATCAGTCACTACTACCACCACGCCTGGACGCTGGAATGATGCAACAACCACCACTACCACCATCAGTCACTACTACCACCACGCCTGGACGCTGGAATGATGCAACAACCACCACTACCACCATCAGTCACTACTACCACCATCAGTCACTACTACCACCACGCCTGGACGCTGGAATGATGCAACAACCACCACTACCACCATCAGTCACTACTACCACCATCAGTCACCACTACCACCACGCCTGGACGCTGGAATGATGCAACAACCACCACTACCACAATCAGTCACCACTACCACCACGCCTGGACGCTGGAATGATGCAACAACCACTACTACCACCATCAGTCACCACTACCACCACGCCTGGACGCTGGAATGATGCAACAACCACCACTACCACCATCAGTCACCACTACCACCATCAGTCACTACTACCACCACGCCTGGACGCTGGAATGATGCAACCACCACTACCACCATCAGTCACCACTACCACCATCAGTCACTACTACCACCACGCCTGGACGCTGGAATGATGCAACAACCACAACTACCACCACGCCTGGACGCTGGAATGATGCAACAACCACCACTACCACCATCAGTCACCACTACCACCATCAGTCACTACTACCACCACGCCTGGACGCTGGAATGATGCAACAACCACCACTACCACCATCAGTCACTACTACCACCATCAGTCACTACTACCACCACGCCTGGACGCTGGAATGATGCAACAACCACCACTACCACCATCAGTCACCACTACCACCACGCCTGGACGCTGGAATAATGCAACAACCACCACTACCACCATCAGTCACCACTACCACCATCAGTCACTACTACCACCACGCCTGGACGCTGGAATGATGCAACAACCACCACTACCACCATCAGTCACTACTACCACCATCAGTCACTACTACCACCACGCCTGGACGCTGGAATGATGCAACAACCACCACTACCACCATCAGTCACCACTACCACCACGCCTGGACGCTGGAATGATGCAACAACCACCACTACCACCATCAGTCACCACTACCACCATCAGTCACCACTACCACCACGCCTGGACGCTGGAATGATGCAACAACCACCACTACCACCATCAGTCACTACTACCACCATCAGTCACTACTACCACCACGCCTGGACGCTGGAATGATGCAACAACCACCACTACCACCATCAGTCACCACTACCACCACGCCTGGACGCTGGAATGATGCAACAACCACCACTACCACCATCAGTCACTACCACCATCAGTCACTACTACCACCATCAGTCACTACTACCACCACGCCTGGACGCTGGAATGATGCAACAACCACCACTACCACCATCAGTCACCACTACCACCATCAGTCACTACTACCACCACGCCTGGACGCTGGAATGATGCAACAACCACCACTACCACCATCAGTCACTACTACCACCATCAGTCACTACTACCACCATCAGTCACTACTACCACCATCAGTCACTACTACCACCACGCCTGGACGCTGGAATGATGCAACAACCACCACTACCACCATCAGTCACTACTACCACCACGCCTGGACGCTGGAATGATGCAACAACCACCACTACCACCATCAGTCACCACTACCACCATCAGTCACCACTACCACCACGCCTGGACGCTGGAATGATGCAACAACCACCACTACCACCATCAGTCACTACTACCACCATCAGTCACTACTACCACCATCAGTCACCACTACCACCACGTCTGGACGCTGGAATGATGCAACAACCACCACTACCACCATCAGTCACCACTACCACCATCAGTCACCACTACCACCACGCCTGGACGCTGGAATATAGAGATGGACAGTGTAATATAGAGATGTGCAGTGTAATATAGAGATGTGCAGTGTAATATAGAGATGTGCAGTGTAATATAGAGATGTGCAGTGTAATATAGAGATGGACAGTGTAATATAGAGATGTGCAGTGTAATATAGAGATGTGCAGTGTAATATAGAGATGTGCAGTGTAATATAGAGATGTGCAGTGTAATATAGAGATGTGCAGTGTAATATAGAGATGTGCAGTGTAATATAGAGATGGACAGTGTAATATAGAGATGGACAGTGTAATATAGAGATGTGCAGTGTAATATAGAGATGGACAGTGTAATATAGAGATGGACAGTGTAATATAGAGATGTGCAGTGTAATATAGAGATGTGCAGTGTAATATAGAGATGGACAGTGTAATATAGAGATGTGCAGTGTAATATAGAGATGGACAGTGTAATATAGAGATGTGCAGTGTAATATAGAGATGTGCAGTGTAATATAGAGATGGACAGTGTAATATAGAGATGTGCAGTGTAATATAGAGATGTGCAGTGTAATATAGAGATGTGCAGTGTAATATAGAGATGGACAGTGTAATATAGAGATGTGCAGTGTAATATAGAGATGGACAGTGTAATATAGAGATGTGCAGTGTAATATAGAGATGTGCAGTGTAATATAGAGATGGACAGTGTAATATAGAGATGTGCACTGTAATATAGAGATGTGCAGTGTAATATAGAGATGGACAGTGTAATATAGAGATGTGCAGTGTAATATAGAGATGTGCAGTGTAATATAGAGATGTGCAGTGTAATATAGAGATGGACAGTGTAATATAGAGATGGACAGTGTAATATAGAGATGGACAGTAATACAGATATGGACTGGCGCCACAACACTGGTGCCACAACACTGGTGCCACAACACTGACGTCACAACACCGGTGCCACAACACTGGCGTCACAACACCGGTTCCACAACACTGACGTCACAACACCGGTACCACAACACTGACGTCACAACACCGGTACCACAACACTGGCGCCACAACACTGGTGCCACAACACTGGCGCCACAACACTGGTGCCACAACACTGGTGCCACAACACTGGTGCCACAACACTGGCGCCACAACACTGGCGCCACAACACTGGTGCCACAACACTTGTGCCACAACACTGGTACCACAACACTGGCGCCACAACACTGGTGCCACAACACTGGCGCCACAACACTGGTGCCACAACACTGGTGCCACAACACTGGCGCCACAACACCGGTGCCACAACACTGACGTCACAACACCGGTACCACAACACTGACGTCACAACACCGGTACCACAACACTGACGTCACAACACCGGTGCCACAACACTGACGTCACAACACCGGTGCCACAACACTGGCGTCACAACACCGGTTCCACAACACTGACGTCACAACACCGGTGCCACAACACTGGCGTCACAACACCGGTGCCACAACACTGGCGTCACAACACCGGTACCACAACACTGACGTCACAACACCGGTGCCACAACACTGACGTCACAACACTGGTTACCAAGACCATAATGTCCCTAATTAGGAAGAATTCCCAGAAAGAATTGTCTAGTGTACCCACAATACCATCTGGTACAACAATACCATCTGGTACAACAATACCATCTGGTACAACAATACCATCTGGTACAACAATACCATCTGGTACAACAATACCATTTGTGCAACAAAACCATCTGGTACAACAATACCAGCATGGTAGAAGAGTACCACACAGCACCAGCATGGTACAACAGTACCACACAGCACCAGCATGGTACAACAGTACCACACAGCACCAGCATGGTACAACAGTACCACACAGTACCACCATGGTACAACAGTACCACACAGTACCACCATGGTACAACAGTACCAGACAGTGCCAACATGTTACAACAGTACCAACATGGTACAACAGTACCACACAGTACCAACATGGTACAACAGTACCACACAGTACCACCATGGTACAACAGTACCACACAGTACCAACATGGTACAACAGTACCACACAGTACCAACATGGTACAACAGTACCACACAGTACCAACATGGTACAGCAGTACCATGGTACAACAGTACCAACATGGTACAACAGTACCACACAGTACCAACATGGTACAACAGTACCACACAGTACCAACATGGTACAACAGTACCACACAGTACCAACATGGTACAACAGTACCACACAGTACCAACATGGTACAACAGTACCACACAGTGCCAACATGGTACAACAGTACCACACAGTGCCAACATGGTACAACAGTACCACACAGTACCAACATGGTACAACAGTACCACACAGTACCAACATGGTACAACAGTACCACACAGTACCAACATGGTACAACAGTACCACACAGTACCAACATGGTACAACAGTACCACACAGTACCAACATGGTACAACAGTACCACACAGTACCAACATGGTACAACAGTACCACACAGTACCAACATGGTACAACAGTACCACACAGTACCAACATGGTACAACAGTGCCACACAGTACCAGCATGGTACAACAGTTCCACACAGTACTAGCATGATACAACAGTTCCACACAGTACTAGCATGGTACAACAGTTCCACACAGTACCAACATGGTACGACAGTACCACACAGTACCAGCATGGTACAACAGTACCAACATGGTACAATAGTACCACACAGTACCAACATGGTACAACAGTACCACACAGTACCAGCATGATGCAACTGTACCACACAGTGCCAGCATGGTACAACAGTACCACACAGTACCAACATGGTACAACAGTGCCACACAGTACTAGCATGGTACAACAGTGCCACACAGTACCAACATGGTACAACAGTGCCACACAGTACCAGCATGGTACAACAGTTCCACACAGTACCATGGTACAACAGTACCACACAGTACCAACATGGCACAACTACCACACAGTACCAACATGGTACAACAGTGCCACACAGTACCAACATGGTACAACAGTGCCACACAGTACCAACATGGTACAACAGTGCCACACAGTACCAACATGGCACAACAGTACCACACAGTACCAACATGGTACAACAGTACCACACAGTACCAACATGGTACAACAGTGCCACACAGTACCAGCAAGGTACAACAGTATCACACAATACCAACATTGTACAACAGTACCAACATGGGACAACAGTACCACACAGTACCAACATAGTACAACAGTGCCACACATTACCAACATGGTACAACAGTACCACACATTACCAACATGGTACAACAGTGCCACACAGTACCAACATGGTACAACAGTACCACACAGTACCAACATGGTACAACAGTGCCACACTACCAACATGGTACAACAGTGCCACACAGTACCAACATGGTACAACGGTACCACACTACCAACATGGTACAACAGTGCCACACAGTACCAACATGGTAGAACAGTACCACACCGTTCCAGCAAGGTACAACAGTACCACACAGTACCAGCATGGTGCAACAGTACCACACAGTACCAACATGCTACAACAGTACCACACAGTACCAACATGGTACAACAGTACCAACATGGTACAACAGTGCCACACAGTACCAACATGGTACAACAGTACCAACATGGTGCAACAGTGCCACACAGTACCAACATGGTACAACAGTACCACACAGTACCAACATGGTACAACAGTGCCACACAGTACCAACATGGTACAACAGTGCCACACAGTACTAACATGGTACAACAGTACCACACAGTATCAACATGGTACAACAGTACCACACAGTACCAGCATGGTACAACAGTGCCACACAGTACCAACATGGTACAACAGTACCACACAGTATCAACATGGTACAACAGTACCACACAGTACTAACATGGTACAACAGTACCACACAGTACCAGCATGGTACAACAGTACCACACAGTACCAACATGGTACAACAGTACCACACAGTACCAACATGGTACAACAGTACCACACAGTACCAACATGGTACAACAGTACCACACAGTACCAGCATGGTACAACAGTACCACACAGTACCAGCATGGTACAACAGTACCACACAGTACCAACATGGTACAACAGTACCACACAGTATCAACATGGTACAACAGTACCACACAGTACCAACATGGTACAACAGTGCCACACAGTATCAACATGGTACAACAGTGCCACACAGTATCAACATGGTACAACAGTGCCACACAGTACTAACATGGTACAACAGTACCACACAGTATCAACATGGTACAACAGTACCACACAGTATCAACATGGTACAACAGTACCACACAGTACCAGCATGGTACAACAGTACCACACAGTACCAGCATGGTACAACAGTACCACACAGTACCAACATGTCTAAGTATACAACCCACGTGCTCCAATGCATCTATTGATCTCCCAGTAAATGGATGTACCTTGTGTGTGTCTACCTGGTACAGTGACGGGACCTTCACCTACCTGTAGAATGACACTCGTAGAAGGTAGATACGTAGCTGTAGAGTACCGTAGAGTGAGTTGAGGCACTGAAGTAGAGGTAGAAGGTGCCACTACACTGGTATACTATCATCTGCTGCCTCATACACACTTATACACACCCCAAGTCAGTGTCCACAGGATGCCATTCACTATACGTCCTCTTGACGGGAATTTAAATATCTCGGGAACTACATTAGCGATCTGCATTAAACCCACGTCAGATTAACCGCCGATGATTAATCTATCGCCTCATTTCCTAAAATCATCCAATTAACCCAGGGAAATTGGGAAAAAATAGATATATCATAAGTCTATCAGGGCAACCTCCGAAGGCGGGAGGTGCGCGCAGCCAGAGTTGCTAATTTCTTATTAAATATGTCTGCTGTGTCTGCTAGAACTGACAATTAACTCTGCTTGTGGTTAACAGTTAGTCTGTGTGATTAACTAGTTGTCCTGGCAAAGTTATCCAGTCATGAACCCACGGCGGAAGCGCTAAATCCGTCGATGGGAGGGATAAGAAGCCGGGACTCGAACCCCAGGAGCCACCCGTTGGTTAAGACATTAGCCAAGATAAGATAAAATAATATTAACTTAACCTTGATTATCCTTATATGTTAACCTTGATTATTATTATTATTATTATTATTAACCTGGATAGACAGTGCTTAGTCTATCCTCTTAAGATAGACAGTGCCCTCAGTCTATCCTCGTGGGATAGACAGTGCCCTCAGTCTATCCTCGTGGGATAGACAGTGCCCTCAGTCTATCCTTGTGGGATAGACAGTGCCCTCAGTCTATCCTCGTGGGATAGACAGTGCCCTCAGTCTATCCTCTTAAGATAGACAGTGCCCTCAGTCTATCCTCGAGGGATAGACAGTGCCCTCAGTCTATCCTTGTGGGATAGACAGTGCTTAGTCTATCCTCTTAAGATAGACAGTGCCCTCAGTCTATCCTCTTAAGATAGACAGTGCCCTCAGTCTATCCTTGTGGGATAGACAGTGCTTAGTCTATCCTCTTAAGATAGACAGTGCCCTCAGTCTATCCTCTTAAGATAGACAGTGCCCTCAGTCTATCCTCGTAGGATAGACAGTGCCCTCAGTCTATCGTCGTAGGGTAGTGCCCTCAGTCTATCCTCGCAGGATAGACAGTGCCATCAGTCTATCCTCGCAGGATAGACAGTGCCCTCAGTCTATCCTCGTAGGATAGACAGCGCTCCTGTCTGTCTCAACTATTGGATCACTACGACAAGGTCCTAAATGCACTAGAAGACAAAAAGAATGCAGATGTAATATATACAGACTTTGCAAAAGCCTTCGACAAGTGTGACCATGGCGTAATAGCGCACAAAATGCATGCTAAAGGAATAACAGGAAAAGTCGGTCGATGGATCTATAATTTCCTCACTAACAGAACACAGAGAGTAGTCGTCAACAGAGTAAAGTCCGAGGCAGCTACGGTGAAAAGCTCTGTTCCACAAGGCACAGTACTCGCTCCCATCTTGTTCCTCATCCTCATATCCGACATAGACAAGGATGTCAGCCACAGCACCGTGTCTTCCTTTGCAGATGACACCCGAATCTGCATGACAGTGTCTTCCATTGCAGACACTGCAAGGCTCCAGGCGGACATCAACCAAATCTTTCAGTGGGCTGCAGAAAACAATATGAAGTTCAACGATGAGAAATTTCAATTACTCAGATATGGTAAACATGAGGAAATTAAATCTTCATCAGAGTACAAAACAAATTCTGGCCACAAAATAGAGCGAAACACCAACGTCAAAGACCTGGGAGTGATCATGTCGGAGGATCTCACCTTCAAGGACCATAACATTGTATCAATCGCATCTGCTAGAAAAATGACAGGATGGATAATGAGAACCTTCAAAACTAGGGAGGCCAAGCCATTATGTGTAGTAGTGACTATACCCTACATGACCAAAATACTCTAGCTATATACTTGTCCAAACTTCCAACTACTACAGATATCAATAGTAGAACTCAACACACAACTCAGGATATAAATAACCATAATTTTAAACCTAGATGATTGATCACGTTGACCCTGATCTAAACCTCCATAATCTGACACCCAATCAAAACCTATTGGAAAGTAACTGCCTTTATTACACAGCATCACAAGCCACCACTATCGTAAACAATGCTAAAAGTCTATCAGTACTTAACTACAACATCAGGTCCTTAAGCAAACACTATGATGACCTCCTGGCACTCCTTGAATCACTAAAGACACCCTTCTCCTGCATTATTCTTACTGAGACCTGGCTTAAGCAGGACACAATAGATATCTACCCTCTACCAGGATACACAGCAATTCACAACTGCAGAACAAACCAAGTTGGGGGTGGTATTGCAATCTATTACTCTAACCAATTATCTTGTCTTAGCACCACTTGCTTTAGTGATGAATATGGGGAATACATTTTTGCTAATTTTACTGTAAAAAACCTTAAGACGCCTATAACAATCGGTGCCATTTACCGGATACCTCACACAAACATCCCAAATTTCAGTGAGAAATTAAAGTCACTAATAACAAACAGACAAATGAATAAGCACCACCTTCTCTTAGCTGGAGACTTCAACATCAACCTTGGCTTACTAGATGATCAGCCTGTAACTGATTTCATCAACAATATGAACAACACACTTCTCATACCAACAATAACTAAACCAACCAGGCTCACTGAGACAAGTGCAACCATAATAGACCACATATGGACCAATATACTAGCCCCCCTTAAATCAGGGATAATCACAGATAGCACTACAGACCACTACCCTACCTTCCTCCTGACAAACATTAGTAAACCACCACTTGAATACAACAAAGTCTCATTTAGACTCCATGATGAGGCCTCAGTAAGGAAGTTCACAGCTGACCTAGAGACTGTTGATTGGCCTACAGAATTCTCCAAGGCCAATGGTATTGATGACTGGACAGACATCTTTCTTAACAAATTACTTAGACTATACAACAAACATTGTCCTATAAAAACAAAACAGATCACAAACAAACGGCTTGGTTGCCCATGGCTAACCAGCACCATTCTGAAATCCATTGACAAGAAACACCAATATGAAAAGCAATATAGACAGGGCTTAATACACAAAGATACTCTTAAACACTATTCATCAGCTCTCACCAAAGTAATAAAAAAAGCCAAGCAACTATACTACTCCAGTAGATTCACAGACACTAGAGGAGATATAAAAAAGACCTGGAAAACACTCTCTCAGATTCTAGGGACCCACAAACTGAGAAAAACCAAGAATATTGTCCTAACTAAACCTAATGAAACACCACTACATCCCACTGACACAGCTAACAAGATAAACGACTTCTTCTCAAACATAGGATCTAATCTCGCCAGTAAAATCCCACATACCAATGCCCATGCCGGGGACTACCTAGATGGAAATTTCCCTAAGTCCTTCTATCTTGCACCAACTGAGCCCACGGAAGTCATTGAGATCATAAAGTCACTTAAAAATAACTCGGGGAATCTGTCTCATGTCCCACCATTACTGTACAAGCGAGCGGCCCATGTCCTTTCGCATGCTATTTCATTACTTTTTAACAAGTCAATAGAGACTAGCACCTTCCCGAAACTACTCAAGATGGCAAGGGTTACACCAATACATAAAGGTGGTGACCCTACAGACTTAAACAACTATAGGCCAATATCTAACTTACCATTGCTATCCAAAATCTTTGAGAAACTCGTGCACAGGAGACTATTCATTTATAACGGCTCAAAACATACTCAACCCCTGCCAGTTTGGATTCAGGAAAAATAAAAGCACTAATGATGCAATCATAAAAATGCTAGATCTGCTTTACACAGCATTGGAAAATAAGGAATATCCACTAGGAATTTTTATTGACCTAAGAAAAGCTTTTGACACAGTAAACCACCAAATCCTACTCCACAAACTTGACCACTACGGTATAAGAGGCCATGCGCTTGCTTATTTCAAATCTTACATTACTAATAGGTATCAGTACGTCACCATTAAAGACACAGCATCAGCAACACGGCCACTTGATACTGGAGTTCCGCAGGGAAGTGTCCTTGGTCCCCTGCTCTTCCTCATATACATCAATGACCTTCCAAACGTATCCCAACACCTGAAACCCATTCTCTTTGCTGATGACACGACTTATGTCATCTCTCACCCTAATCTTGCCACCCTCAACACCATTGTGAATGATGAGCTGATTAAAATATCGACTTGGATGACAGCCAATAAACTTACGCTTAACACTGACAAAACTTACTATATTATGTTTGGTAGCAGAGCAGGAGATGCACAAATTAACATTAAGATTGACAACACTCTAATTACCAGAAATAATGGGGGAAAATTCCTAGGCTTATACCTTGACAACATCCTGAATTTCAGCACCCATATCCAGCATATAGCCAAAAAAGTATCCAAAACGGTTGGGATCCTCTCCAAGATACGATACTACGTGCCGCAAAATGCCCTTCTCACACTATACCACTCACTTATTTATCCATACCTCACCTATGCTATTTGTGCTTGGGGATCAACTGCAGCAACACACCTAAAGCCAATAATAACCCAACAAAAAGCTGCAGTAAGAATAATCACTAAATCCCATCTCTGGCAACACACCCCCACACTCTTCATAGACCTAAACTTACTCCCAGTTCAGTACATCCACACTTACTACTGTGCAATCTATATCTACAGGGCCTTAAACTCTAATATCAACCTTGACCTAAAACGCTTTCTTGATAGTTGTGACAGAACCCACAGGCATAACACCAGAAACAAACATCTCTATGACATTCCCCGTGTCCGACTAAACCTTTACAAAAATTCAATGTATGTCAAAGGCCCTAAAATCTGGAATACCCTACCTGAGAACTCTAGAACTGCAGACACCTTCATCACCTTCAAAACTACCATTAGAAAACATCTTATCTCCCTGATACACCCCGTCAACTAACTACACGAATACCACCTGGTGGTTCACACTTACACTCGCTCACTCATTTGACCATAAACAGAAATATTAATCTCAATCTTAAAATAATGAATCCTGTGATACTCCAATACTGAAACTATGTACTGTGCCAAAACAAAAGCATTCACATTGCTAAACTCACAAACTAGTATTTAGTCACTTAGCCATAATACCAACTTACCTCATAATTTGTAATAATTACGATTAAGAATAAAACTAAGTATGCCCGAAATGCCTAGCCATGCTAAGTGTTCTAGTGGTACACTCTGTAATCACAATTTTACTACATGTAAACCAAACAATAACCAAATTTCTGTAAACTCAGCATTGTAATCCTTATAGAGAATAAACTTTGAATTGAATTGAAATGATGACACTCTTCAGGTCACTTGTTCTATCTAGGCTGGAATATTGCTGCACACTAACAGCACCTTTCAAGGCAGGTGAAATTGCAGACCTAGAAAATGTAGAGAACTTTCACGGCGCGCATAACGGAGATAAAACACCTCAATTACTGGGAGCGCTTGAGGTTCCTAAACCTGTATTCCCTGGAACGCAGGAGGCATCCTGGGTGTTAGTGGGATTGGTGTGGCCACATCCTGGGTGTTAGTGGACTGTAACACAGCATCCTGGGTGTTAGTGGACTAGTGGCCGCATCCTGTGTTAGTGGACTAGGGTTACATCCTAAGCCAAAACTGACTTAATTCTTGCCTGAAATCCCACTGAGCATGGGTCAGCGGCTTTCAGAATATGTCAGCGATGTCAGTTGGGAGCACAGACGTACGAACCGGGCTGTGGTTCATAGCTCATGTGTGTCAGGCAATAACAGCCTGGCTGATCAGACCCTCTGATCCACCACGAGCCTGGTCTCAGACAGTGCTGGTGGGGCACTGGACCCAAAACCCTCTCTCTTCAGGCAACCTCAAGGTCCATACCTTGTACATGCATATCTTGTACATGTACTTTTGCATACTTTGTACATGTATTCTGTATACCTTGTACATGTACTAGACATCTTGTACATGTATTCTTGTATACTCCAGGCATGGTTGACTTTGTACATGTACCTGTACAATTCTGGTACATGTACTCCTTTTGCATACTCCTGGTACAGGTTTGTATACTTGTACATGTAATTGCATGTCTTGTACATGTACCTAGATACCTTGTACATGGGAATTGGCATAATTCATAATATAAGAATTTGCATGTCTTGTACACATGTACTCTGTGCACTCCAGGCCATGCACTTGTACATCTTGCACATGTACTGAGATAATCTTGTACATGCACTTCAGAGCACTTCTATACATGCACTGCATACACCTTGCACATGTAACTCTGTACATCTTCTATACATGTAATTAGACACCCTGTACATGTACTGAAAATCTTGTACATGTACTCTTACACCAGGCCAGGCATTCTTGTATAATTGTACACAGATTGGCATAACTTTGTACATGTACTTGCATATTCTAGTACATGTACTGCATACCCTCTGTACACAGCACCTGCACAAATCTCTGCACATGCAATTTGTGCACCCTAGCACAGCACTTCAGAGCATCTTGTACATGCACTGGCATACCCTTGTACACGTGTCCCAGGACACCCTGTACAATGCACTGGCACACCCTACAACATGCACTTACACCCTGGTAACACGCACCTGCACACCCTGGTACATGCACTCAGACACTTATAATAATGCACCTTGTACAATCTCAGGCCAGCACTCAGACACCTTTGCACATGCACTGGCACAACTGTACATGCATCTCAGGACACCCTTGGTACATGCACTTGCATGACCTTGTAATAATGCATCAGGCACTTGTACATGTGAATTTGCATAACTGTACATGTACTGCATACTTGTACATGTATTCAGCATACCTGTACATGTACTGGCATACCTTGTAATATGTACTTAGACACCTTGCACATGCACTTGCACACCATATGTACTCTGTACACCTTGTACATACCCTGTATACCTTGTACATATCTTGCATGTCTTGTACATGTAACTGATACACCAGGTATGTAACTTGCATACCTTGTACATGTACTGAGCATACCTTTGTAATATGCACTTGCATACTTAGACATTGCATTTTAATTGTACATGTACTTGTACACCTTGTACATGTAATTTGCATAACTTGTACAGAAATTTAGACAATTTTGTACACAAAAATTTGCATACCTTGTACAGGTACTTGTATTAATTGTACATGTAATTGGCATAACTGTACATGTACTTGCATACCTTGTACATGTACTTCCCAGTACCTTGTGCAACTTGTATACCTTGTACATGCACTGGCATACCTTGTACATGCACTTGTGATAGTCTATACATGTACTGGCATAATCTTGTACATGTACTTCAGACACTTGTACATGCATTTCAGGCACTTGGTACATGATTCAGACACCCAAGGGCAACAGACACGTTGCAATAATGCACTTGCATACCTTGTACATGTCTTACCTGGAGCCCACCTGAGAGAGCCCTGGGTCAACGCCTCATGGCCCGGTCTGTGACCAGGCCTCCTGGTGGATCAGTCTGATCAACCAGTGGCTGTTGTTGCTGGCTGGGCACGCAACCAACGTACGAGCCAGCCCGCTTGATCAGGAACTGGACTTTAGGTGCTTGGTCCAGTGCCAGCTTGAAGACTGCCATAGGTCTGTTGGTAATCCTCTTTATGTGCTGGGAGGTGCTGAACAGTCCTGGGCCCCACACTTATATTGTATGTGGTCTCCCATCGTGCAGGACACCCTGCTTTTCTGGTCAGATGGCATCGTCTGCCAAGCCTTTGCTTTCGCAGTGAGGATTGTGGTATGTTCGGCACTAGTCCCTAGTACTTGTATACATCTTGTACATGTACTTGTATACTTTGTACATGTATTTGTATACCTTTTAGGCTATGTACTTAGATACCTTGTACATGTATTTGTGATAATTTTGTATATGTACTTGTGATATTTTGTACATGCCTTGAGATACCTTGTACATGCAATTTGTATACCCTATTACGCATTTGCATACCCTGTACATGTACTTGTGACAATTTTGCACATGTAATTTATATACCTTGGTGGCACTGTACTGCACACCTTGTAATGTGTACCCTGCATACCCAGCAGGTGATTGGCATACCCTTGTACATGTACTGGAGATACCTTGTACATGTACCGTGGTACCTTTGCACATGCAATTTGTATACCTTGTACATGTAGTAATTTGCATAACTCACATGTACTTCATAATCTTGCAATATTTCATCTGTATCTGTAATACGTACTTGTATATCTAGCATGTACTGCATAATTCTGTATGTACTTAGGACATCTTGTACATGCATTTCCACAATCTTGTACATGTACCCATAATTCTTGTTCATGTACTTATTCCTGTACATACTGCATACCTTGTACATGCACTGATACTTGTACATGTACTTCTGTGCATACCTTGTACATGTACTTGTGTATAATTTGTACATGTACTGCACTCTGTAATATGCAATGGCACTTGTACATGTACTCTATATTATCTTTGTACATACACTTGCATAATTCCTGTACATGCACTTGCATACCTTGTACGTACTACATACCTTGTACATGTAATTGTATACCCTGTACTTGCATACCTTGTACATGCACTTGTATTAATTTGTCTAAGGGTACTTTGCATACCTTGTACCATGTACTTCAGGACACCTTGTACATGCACTTGTATACCTTGTACATGTACTGAGGTAATTTTGTACATGCACTTGCATACCTGTACATGTAATTTGTATACTCCTGTACACAATTTGTATACCCACATGTACTGAGTGTACCTTGTACATGCAATGTACACTTGACATGTATTTCAGGGGTATACCTTGTACATGTACTTGCATAATTGTACATGCACTTGCATAATCTTGTACACAGACTGAGATATCTTTGTACATGTACTTGTATACCTTGTACTTGCATACTTTGTACATGCTGTAATTTCTATAACTTGTTCAAGGTACTTGCATACCTTGTACATACTTGCATACCTTGTACAATGTATTTCTGTATACTCCTGTACATGTACTTGTATACCCAGGTTATGTATACCTTGTACATGTATCACATACTTTGTACATACTTCTGTATACCCTTTGTACATGTACTTGTATACTTAGGAATTTACTTGTATATCACCTTGCACATGTACTTGTATACCTTGTAACATGCACTTGCATACCTTGTACATGTACTGGCATACCTTGTACATACTTGTATAATCTTTGGTGTACATGTACTTGTATTAATTGTACATGTAATTAGTGCATATCCCTACATGTACTTCTCTAGATATCTTGAGGTTAATGTAATTTTACACACTTGTACTTGCATGTCTTGGTACATGTAATTGTACATCTTGTACACTGTATCTATATTATCTTGCATATGCACTCTGTGTACTTTGTACATTTTACTTGCACACTCCTAGGAATAATGCACTGAGAGTATCTTGAACATGTACTTGTATACCTGTACATACATTTCAGACACCTTGTACATGTACTTGTGATACCTTGTACATGTACTTTGTATAATCTGTAACATGTACTCATATACCTTGTACATGTAATCAGACACCTTTACATGTACAGGCATATCTTGTACATGTACTTGCATACCCAGACATGTAATTTCATAAAATTTGTACAGGTACTCTGTATACTTCTACATGTACTGCATATCTCAGGACATGTAATTTGTATACCTTGTACATGTACTCTCAGAGATCTTGTACATGCACTTAGATGACCTTGTACATGTATTTGCATACCTTGTACATGCAATTGCATACCTTTGTTCATGTACTTGAGATACCTTGTACATGTACTCCAGACAATTTTGTACATGTACTTGCATATCTTGTACATGCTTTCATCTGGAGTTTACCTGGAGAGTCTCTTGGGTTTGATCGCTCGCGTATCGTCTGCACTAGCCCTCCTGGTGGATCAGCGCCTGACCTAACTAGGCTGTTGCCGCCGCTGCACGCAAACCACCGCATGAGCCACAGCCCGCTGATCAGGAAACTGACTTTAGGTGCTTGTCCAGTGCCAGCTTGAAGACTGCCAGGCCCGTTGCAATCCCCTTATGTGTGCTGGGAGGCATGAACAGTCTCGGCCCCTGACACTTATTGTATGGTCTCTTAACGTGCTAGTGACACTCCTGCTTTTTCATTGTGGATGGTGCACGTCTGCCAAGTCTTTTGCTTTCGTAGTGAGGATTTTTGTAAAGTCTTACTAGTCTCATACTTTGGATACTCTGTACATGTATTTGTATACCTTGTACATATATCTCTGTATACCTTGTACATGCATTTAGATAATTTGTACATGTACTACATACCCTATAATGATTTACACACTTTGTACATGTACACTGCACACCTTGTACATGTAATTGGCATGGCACTGTAACATGCAATTGTATACCTTGTACATTTGTACTTGTATACCCTGTGCCATGTACTTGCATACCCTTGTACATGTACTTCAGACATCTTGTACATGCACTAGCATACCCTTGTACATGCACTTACATCTTACTTGTATAATTGTACATGCACTTAGATGTCTTGTCCATGTAATTTGTATACCTTTCTGTGCATGTAATTTGCATACCTTGTACATGTACTTCATAATAATCTTGTACATGTACTGGCATCTTGTGCCACGGTACTTAGTATACCCTATACACATGCAATTTGCATACCTTGCACATGTACTTCATATCTTGTACATGTACTGGTGTACCTTTGTACATGCATTTGCATATCTTTGTACACATGCACTTGCATACCCTGTACATGTACTTCAGTATACTATACATGCATCTGCATACCTTGTACATGTACTGCATACCTTGTACATGTACTCTGTAGCTACCTTGTACTTATTACCTTGTACACAATTTGCATAACTTGTCTCATGTGCACTTCATATTAACTTGTAATAATGTAATTTATTCCTAGCATGCACTTGTATTACCTGGTATACCTTGTACATGTACTGGTGCACCTTGTACATGTGCTGGTGCACCTTGTACATGTACTGATATACCTATTATATTATTATTATTGACATACTATATGATAATAATAATAATAATAATAATAATAATAATAATAATAATAATAATAATAATAATAATAATAATATAGGCCATACTATATATAAAGTTCCTGGTTATGTAGAACATTTCCCACAACTTAGGTTAATTTTGTCCCCAGGATGCCACCCACACCAGTCACCTAACACCCAGGTACCTACTTACTGCTAGGTGAACATGGACAGCAGGTGTCTTAAGGAAACATGTCCTAGTTTTTTCCACCCATACCAGGGATCGAACCATGGACTTTAGTGTGTGAGTTGAGTGCGTCACCAACCCAGCCACAGGACAATTTGTTTGATAATTGTAGTTATGTGCACCTGTATGTAAATATACTTATAGCACTGCAGTGCTAAAGGTGTTATATGCTTGGTTAGTGTTAACTTGTGGTTTAATGGCTTTAATGTGCTGTTGGAGTGATCACGGGAACATTTATGAAGGGATTCAGGGAGATTTAGTGTGCTGTTGGAGTGATCAAGGTAACATTTAGAAGGGATTCAGGGAGATTTAGCGTGCTGTTGGAGTGATCAAGGAAACATTTATGAAGGGATTCAGGGAGATTTAGCGTGCTGTTGGAGTGATGAAGGTAACATTTATGAAGGGATTCAGGGAGATTTAGCGTGCTGTTGGAGTGATCACGGGAACATTTATGAAGGGATTCAGGGAGATTTAGCGTGCTGTTGGAGTGATCAAGGTAACATTTATGAAGGGATTCAGGGAGATTTAGCGTGCTGTTGGAGTGATCAAGGTAACATTTATGAAGGGATTCAGGGAGATTTAGCGTGCTGTTGGAGTGATCAAGGTAACATTTATGAAGGGATTCAGGGAGATTTAGCGTGCTGTTGGAGTGATCACGGGAACATTTATGAAGGGATTCAGGGAGATTTAGTGTGCTGTTGGAGTGATCAAGGTAACATTTAGAAGGGATTCAAGATCTAGTTAGCTGAACTTTAGTCTTGATAGTGGAAAGTATAATGTCAGTACCCAGATGGATGGTTAGGTTAGGTAAGGTTTGTCAGGACACAGGACAAGTGTTTCCTGACGCTGGGCTTACTCATATGATGACCTACAGCTGGAGCTTTTGGTTGTCTGACCGAGGCCTTCCACCGGCTTACATCTCCACCCCTTTAAAAATTAAGGTCATACAGCCTCTCCTCACTTAATGACAGAGTTGCGTTCTCAAGACAACGTTGGTAAACATATTTGTGGCTAAGTGAGGATCGTACTATAATGGTCGTTGGTAAACATATTTGTGGCTAAGTGAGGATCGTACTATAATGGTCGTTGGTAAACATATTTGTGGCTAAGTGAGGATCGTACTATAATGGTCGTTGGTAAACATATTTGTGGCTAAGTGAGGATCGTACTATAATGGTCGTTGGTAAACATATTTGTGGCTAAGTGAGGATCGTACTATAATGGTCGTTGGTAAACATATTTGTGGCTAAGTGAGGATCGTACTATAATGGTCGTTGGTAAACATATTTGTGGCTAAGTGAGGATCGTACTATAATGGTCGTTGGTAAACATATTTGTGGCTAAGTGAGGATCGTACTATAATGGTCGTTGGTAAACATATTTGTGGCTAAGTGAGGATCGTACTATAATGGTCGTTGGTAAACATATTTGTGGCTAAGTGAGGATCGTACTATAATGGTCGTTGGTAAACATATTTGTGGCTAAGTGAGGATCGTACTATAATGGTCGTTGGTAAACATATTTGTGGCTAAGTGAGGATCGTACTATAATGGTCGTTGGTAAACATATTTGTGGCTAAGTGAGGATCGTACTATAATGGTCGTTGGTAAACATATTTGTGGCTAAGTGAGGATCGTACTATAATGGTCGTTGGTAAACATATTTGTGGCTAAGTGAGGATCGTACTATAATGGTCGTTGGTAAACATATTTGTGGCTAAGTGAGGATCGTACTATAATGGTCGTTGGTAAACATATTTGTGGCTAAGTGAGGATCGTACTATAATGGTCGTTGGTAAACATATTTGTGGCTAAGTGAGGATCGTACTATAATGGTCGTTGGTAAACATATTTGTGGCTAAGTGAGGATCGTACTATAATGGTCGTTGGTAAACATATTTGTGGCTAAGTGAGGATCGTACTATAATGGTCGTTGGTAAACATATTTGTGGCTAAGTGAGGATCGTACTATAATGGTCGTTGGTAAACATATTTGTGGCTAAGTGAGGATCGTACTATAATGGTCGTTGGTAAACATATTTGTGGCTAAGTGAGGATCGTACTATAATGGTCGTTGGTAAACATATTTGTGGCTAAGTGAGGATCGTACTATAATGGTCGTTGGTAAACATATTTGTGGCTAAGTGAGGATCGTACTATAATGGTCGTTGGTAAACATATTTGTGGCTAAGTGAGGATCGTACTATAATGGTCGTTGGTAAACATATTTGTGGCTAAGTGAGGATCGTACTATAATGGTCGTTGGTAAACATATTTGTGGCTAAGTGAGGATCGTACTATAATGGTCGTTGGTAAACATATTTGTGGCTAAGTGAGGATCGTACTATAATGGTCGTTGGTAAACATATTTGTGGCTAAGTGAGGATCGTACTATAATGGTCGTTGGTAAACATATTTGTGGCTAAGTGAGGATCGTACTATAATGGTCGTTGGTAAACATATTTGTGGCTAAGTGAGGATCGTACTATAATGGTCGTTGGTAAACATATTTGTGGCTAAGTGAGGATCGTACTATAATGGTCGTTGGTAAACATATTTGTGGCTAAGTGAGGATCGTACTATAATGGTCGTTGGTAAACATATTTGTGGCTAAGTGAGGATCGTACTATAATGGTCGTTGGTAAACATATTTGTGGCTAAGTGAGGATCGTACTATAATGGTCGTTGGTAAACATATTTGTGGCTAAGTGAGGATCGTACTATAATGGTCGTTGGTAAACATATTTGTGGCTAAGTGAGGATCGTACTATAATGGTCGTTGGTAAACATATTTGTGGCTAAGTGAGGATCGTACTATAATGGTCGTTGGTAAACATATTTGTGGCTAAGTGAGGATCGTACTATAATGGTCGTTGGTAAACATATTTGTGGCTAAGTGAGGATCGTACTATAATGGTCGTTGGTAAACATATTTGTGGCTAAGTGAGGATCGTACTATAATGGTCGTTGGTAAACATATTTGTGGCTAAGTGAGGATCGTACTATAATGGTCGTTGGTAAACATATTTGTGGCTAAGTGAGGATCGTACTATAATGGTCGTTGGTAAACATATTTGTGGCTAAGTGAGGATCGTACTATAATGGTCGTTGGTAAACATATTTGTGGCTAAGTGAGGATCGTACTATAATGGTCGTTGGTAAACATATTTGTGGCTAAGTGAGGATCGTACTATAATGGTCGTTGGTAAACATATTTGTGGCTAAGTGAGGATCGTACTATAATGGTCGTTGGTAAACATATTTGTGGCTAAGTGAGGATCGTACTATAATGGTCGTTGGTAAACATATTTGTGGCTAAGTGAGGATCGTACTATAATGGTCGTTGGTAAACATATTTGTGGCTAAGTGAGGATCGTACTATAATGGTCGTTGGTAAACATATTTGTGGCTAAGTGAGGATCGTACTATAATGGTCGTTGGTAAACATATTTGTGGCTAAGTGAGGATCGTACTATAATGGTCGTTGGTAAACATATTTGTGGCTAAGTGAGGATCGTACTATAATGGTCGTTGGTAAACATATTTGTGGCTAAGTGAGGATCGTACTATAATGGTCGTTGGTAAACATATTTGTGGCTAAGTGAGGATCGTACTATAATGGTCGTTGGTAAACATATTTGTGGCTAAGTGAGGATCGTACTATAATGGTCGTTGGTAAACATATTTGTGGCTAAGTGAGGATCGTACTATAATGGTCGTTGGTAAACATATTTGTGGCTAAGTGAGGATCGTACTATAATGGTCGTTGGTAAACATATTTGTGGCTAAGTGAGGATCGTACTATAATGGTCGTTGGTAAACATATTTGTGGCTAAGTGAGGATCGTACTATAATGGTCGTTGGTAAACATATTTGTGGCTAAGTGAGGATCGTACTATAATGGTCGTTGGTAAACATATTTGTGGCTAAGTGAGGATCGTACTATAATGGTCGTTGGTAAACATATTTGTGGCTAAGTGAGGATCGTACTATAATGGTTGTGAGTTTGTGTCAACCATTTTTGATAATGTTTTAATGTCACATTTACAACATTTATAACATTTCTGGTATATTTTTAAATGTTTATACAGTAGTGTACTGTATATTGTAATAAACAGAATAAGAGGAAATCACCTCTAATATTAATATATTTAAATTTGCATACTGGTCAGATTATTATAATCATGGGGGAACGCTAAACCCGTAGGATTATACAGCACCTGGGGGGGAGATGTGGAAGGCATTCAGGCTTAATTTGGGGAACTGGAGCACAGATCCAATTCCCTAAATCAAGAGCCCCTCGCCAACATCAAGGAACCTTCCTTGAGGGGAGCACAGATATAATTTCCTAGATAAAGAGTCCCTGACCAGTATATCCCCTCCTTGAGGGGATATACTGGTCAGAGCTGGTCGTTAGTCCGAATCATTGGTAAACAAGTACATCGCTGAGGAGACGCTGTACATGTAACAGGTCTGAAGGATGGGTGAGGATATTATGGGTTAACTGAATTATTTATCCGAACTTCTGGCAAGACAATCCATTGAATGAAAGATGGTCAATGCTCTTCCTTCTTTTGATGGGAGATGTCCACTAAACCTATAGGGGTCACAGTGCCAAGGCAACGGGAGGTGGTCAAGGACTTACTATATATCTATTTTTGTAGCCACAAATACAGGTATGGCAATTATATATGGCTAAATTATGTTCACAAAAATAATTTTCCAAAAATAGAAGAATATATATGGAAGACGGGTATGGGGGTGCGTAATAAAAATAACAAATTAATCTATATGCAAATAAGTCAGTAACAATAATAAATTTAAGCACTAAACCCGTACGATAGAATTAGCCAGTCATGTGGTCAAGGGAGCGAGCAACGACAGAACATTGATATTAGTGCATCACATTATAGTCATGGAGTGCTAAACCCAGTAGGGTCATTAACCGCTTTAGTAATGTCAATCAGGTTGAATCCAGGGAAAAACAGCTCCATATCCTTGGACCATGAGCCATTCACCATCGCCAGCTTGAGGGATCAACACATGAGAGGTGAATAAAATATGCAAATTATAGAGAAAATTACCTTTTATTATCATAAGCTACACTGTATCCATAACTCTGACATTTTGTACACTTCTAAATGTCTTTCATTATGTCTTGCATGTATTTTGTAATTTTGAGTGTGGGGGCAGGTTGCTGTAGTCTCGACACAAGTCAAATTTGTCCCGGTTTAAATTTGCCTGATATGTATAACCATAGGCCTAAAATGTATATAATATATTGCATATTGTACTGTATATACAACGTATAAAATAAATTATATAATGCTGTACTCTATATACTATGTATAAGATACATTATATATTGTGTTGTACTGTATATAGAACAATGTACGAGATACAATATACATACATGTACATTATATATTTAAGACTGTCAGACATGATGTTTAAGTTTTTGTCACCTGTATACTGTATGGAAATATACATATGAATGTTTATAATATATCTGAACACATGGAGAGTGCACGGTTTTTAGCCTCCTCTGATGTTAATAATTCCTCCTTGGAGGGTTCGACTGGGCTGCCGTCTTCGTTGAGTTTGTTATTGTTGAAGTCTTCAGCGATCTTCTCACTATACACTGCGTAGAATAGATCTTGAGGCCCAAATTCACCTTGTATTACATCCGGCACATTGTATGACACATACGGCTTCAGCTGAAATACATAAAATGAAATTAGCTTTCGTCTCTGTAGTTACTGTGCTGGGTTATAATTTACGTGGGTCTGTTCAACTTTTAAATCAATGTTTTAAATACAGTAGGACCCCCCCCATATTCACCGATTTGATATCTGCAGTTTCAGTTACCCATGGTTTACTGTGGCCCAAAAATATATCTTAATTTAGCATAATAATGACCACGAAGTACAAAAGAAGTGATGATGACAGTTGTTCAAAGTCTAAGAGAGGCTGTGAAGTGCTTCCCATCAGTGAAAAAGTGATAATTCTCCACATGTGTAATTTATCAATTAAACTTTATAATAAATATGTACAATACAGCCTCTCTTCACTTAGCGACGTACGTACTCATTTACCGACGCCTCGGACTTACGACGGGCTCTCTGACCAATATTCATACTTAAATAATGTATATTAGAGCAGATTTCCCTGATTCTGTTTATTACAATATACAGTACACTACTGTATAAACATTTAAAAATATACCAGATTGTTATAAATAGTACAAAGGCGACATTATAACAATATCAAAGATGGTTGACACAAACCCACTACCATTATAGTATGATCCTCACTTAGCCATGAATTTGTTTACCAACGCGGTCTTAGGAACGTAACTCCGTCGTTAAGTGAGGAGAGGTTGTATTAGTAATACTTATTGTATTATTAATATTACATACACAATACAGGTTCCCAATGTATTTGTAAGTTGAAGACTTCTTGTATTACACTGTATCCCCGTCATATTAAATATTATTCAATTTTTCAAAGCACGGAACATTGTGTCACGCGGGGAAGCTCGACGGGAGACGACTATCAACATTAAGACCCACCTGAAAACCCTCCAGATTTGGAACAATAATTTCAGGAATCATCTCTGGGATTATTTGAAATTTTTTCCCGGCGAATTCACCGATCGGTCGCACCCCTCGGTCTGAAACAAAAATATAAAAATAGTATAAATCGACCAAAAGTATCTGAAATTTTTTTTACAAAGAATACACTGACCAGTTGTGCCCCTCAGTCTGAAAAAATAAATACATTAGAATAACTCTGGGTCTGAACTCACCAAACACCTGTGATAACTCACCATACACCCTAGATAACTCACCAAACACCTGTGATAACTCACCATACACCCTAGATAACTCACCAAACACCTGTGATAACTCACCATACACCCTAGATAACTCACCAAACACCTGTGATAACTTGCCATACATCCTAGATAACTCACCAAACACCTGTAACTCACAAAACACCTGTGCTAACTCACCAAATACCTGTGCTAACTCACCAAACACCTGTAACTCATCAAACACCTGTAACAACTCATCAAACTCCTGTAATAACTCACCAAACACCTGTGTTAACTCACCAAACACCTGTAACTCATCAAACACCTGTAACTCATCAAACTGTAACAACTCATCAAACACCTGCAACAACTCATCAAACACCTGCAACAACTCATCAAACACCTGTAACAACTCACCAAACACCTATAATAACTCACCAAACACCTGTAACTCACCAAACACCTGTAACTCACCAAACAACTGTAACTTACCAAACACCTGTAACAACTCACCAAACACCAGTGTTAACTCACCAAACACCTGTAACAACTCACCAAACACCTGTAATAACTCACCAAACACCTGTGTTAACTCACCAAACACCTATAATAGCTCATCAAACACCTGTGCCAACTCACCAAACACCTGTAATAACTCACCAAACACCTGAAATAACTCACCAAACACCTGTAATAACTCACCAAACACCTGTGTTAACTCACCAAACACCTGTAATAACTCATCAAACACCTGTGCTAACTCACCAAACACCTGTGCTAACTCATCAAACACCTGTGCTAACTCACCAAACACCTGTGCTAACTCACCAAACACCTGTGCTAACTCATCAAACACCTGTGCTAACTCACCAAACACCTGTGCTAACACCAAACCTGTGCTAACTCACCAAACACCTGTGCTAACTCACCAAACACCTGTGCTAACTCACCAAACACCTGTGCTAACTCATCAAACACCTGTGGTAACTCACCAAACACCTGTGCTAACTCACCAAACGCCTGTGCTAACTCACCAAACACCTACGCTAACATCAAACACCTGTGCTAACTCATCAAACACCTGTGCTAACTCACCAAACACCTGTGCTAACTCACCAAACACCTGTGCTAACTCATCAAACACCTGTGCTAACTCACCAAACACCTGTGCTAACTCACCAAACACCTGTGCTAACTCATCAAACACCTGTGCTAACTCACCAAACACCTGTGCTAACTCACCAAACACCTGTGCTAACTCATCAAACACCTGTGCTAACTCACCAAACACCTGTGCTAACTCACCAAACACCTGTGCTAACTCACCAAACACCTGTGCTAACTCACCAAACACCTACGCTAACATCAAACACCTGTGCTAACTCACCAAACACCTGTGCTAACTCACCAAACACCTGTGCTAACTCACCAAACACCTGTGCTAACTCACCAAACACCTACGCTAACATCAAACACCTGTGCTAACTCATCAAACACCTGTGCTAACTCACCAAACACCTGTGCTAACTCACCAAACACCTGTGCTAACTCACCAAACACCTATAATAACTCACCAAACACCTGTGCTAACTCACCAAACACCTGTGCTAACTCACCAAACACCTACGCTAACATCAAACACCTGTGCTAACTCACCAAACACCTGTGCTAACTCACCAAACACCTGTGCTAACTCACCAAACACCTGTGCTAACTCACCAAACACCTACGCTAACATCAAACACCTGTGCTAACTCACCAAACACCTCTTATAACTCACCAAACTCCTGTGCTAACTCACCAAACACCTACGCTAACTCACCAAACACCTGTGCTAACTCACCAAACACCTGTGCTAACTCACCAAACACCTGTGCTAACTCACCAAACACCTGTGCTAACTCACCAAACACCTGTGCTAACTCACCAAACACCTGTGCTAACTCACCAAACACCTGTGCTAACTCACCAAACACCTGTGCTAACTCACCAAACACCTGTGCTAACTCACCAAACACCTGTGCTAACTCACCAAACACCTGTGCTAACTCACCAAACACCTGTGCTAACTCACCAAACACCTATAATAACTCACCAAACACCTGTGCTAACTCACCAAACACCTGTGTTAACTCACCAAACACCTATAATAACTCATCAAACACCTGTGCTAACTCATCAAACACCTGTGCTAACTCACCAAACACCTGTGCTAACTCACCAAACACCTGTGCTAACTCACCAAACACCTGTGCTAACTCACCAAACACCTGTGCTAACTCACCAAACACCTACGCTAACATCAAACACCTGTGCTAACTCACCAAACACCTGTGCTAACTCACCAAACACCTGTGCTAACTCACCAAACACCTACGCTAACATCAAACACCTGTGCTAACTCACCAAACACCTGTGCTAACTCACCAAACACCTGTGCTAACTCACCAAACACCTACGCTAACATCAAACACCTGTGCTAACTCACCAAACACCTACGCTAACATCAAACACCTGTGCTAACTCACCAAACACCTGTGCTAACTCACCAAACACCTGTGCTAACACCAAACCTGTGCTAACTCACCAAACACCTGTGCTAACTCACCAAACACCTACGCTAACATCAAACACCTGTGCTAACTCACCAAACACCTATAATAACTCACCAAACGCCTGTGCTAACTCACCAAACACCTACGCTAACTCACCAAACACTTGTGCTAACTCACCAAACACCTGTGCTAACTCACCAAACACCTGTGCTAACTCACCAAACACCTACGCTAACATCAAACACCTATAATAACTCACCAAACACCTGTGCTAACTCACCAAACACCTGTGTTAACTCACCAAACACCTATAATAACTCACCAAACACCTGTGCTAACTCACCAAACACCTGTGCTAACTCATCAAACACCTGTGGTAACTCATCAAACACCTGTGCTAACTCACCAAATACCTGTGCTAACTCACCAAACACCTGTGCTAACTCACCAAACACCTGTGCTAACTCACCAAACACCTGTGCTAACTCTGGGTCTGGCTTGGTCATCATCTCCTTCTTCAGTTGTTTAGTTCCTCTCTTGCCGTACATCAAGAATTTACGAAAGTTTCTCTTGCCATGTTGGAGACTTGTGGTGGAGAAGGTGCGAGTGTTGGAGATGACCAGTGCTGACACTCTTGACATTGTTCGAGCTGACTGTTGGAGGAGCAGTGTTGTTGGAGGGTAAGAGCTGACACTGTTGGAGCTGTAGTGTTGGAGGGCTGCCACTGTTGGAGCTGTAGTGTTGGAGGGCTGCCACTGTTGGAGCTGTAGTGTTGGAGGGCTGCCACTGTTGGAGCTGTAGTGTTGGAGTGTAAGGGCTGACACTGTTGGAGAAGTTGTAGTGTTGGGTGTAAGGGCTGACTTGTTTTAACCAGCAAAACTCGGCGATAAACCCACAAGGGCGCTGATCACAGCTCACTGTTGAAGCTCCGTACTGTTGTTGGAGTATAAGTACTCCCTGTTGGAGAAGCTCTGTATTGTTGGAGTGTAAGAACTACCTGTTGGAGAAGCTCTACATCTATACTGTTGTTGGAGTGTCCTGGTAGGCAAAACTCTGGCGTCACACACTGAGTGTCTGGGTTCGATCCCTGGAAAGAGTGAAAACACTGGGTGTTAGTCAACTTACACCTGCTAACCCCGTTTACCTAGGAATAAGTAGGTACCTGGGTGTTAGGTGACTGGTGTGGGTGGCATCCTGGGGGAATACAACTGAAGGACCACAATCCTGGATGACCCACTGACTTTCTTGGGTTATCCTGGCTGGTTAACACTCCCTACCCTGGGTTATCCTGGCTGGCTAACACTCCCTACCCTGGGTTATCCTGGCTGGCTAACACTCCCTACCCTGGGTTATCCTGGCTGGCTAACACTCCCTACCCTGGGTTATCCTGGCTGGCTAACACTCCCTACCCTGGGTTATCCTGGCTGGCTAACACTCCCTACCCTGGGTTATCCTGGCTGGCTAACACTCCCTAACCTGGGTTATCCTGGCTGGCTAACACTCCCTAACCTGGGTTATCCTGGCTGACTAACACTCCCTACCCTGGGTTATCCTGGCTGACTAACACTCCCTACCCTGGGTTATCCTGGCTGACTAACACTCCCTACCCTGGGTTATCCTGGCTGACTAACACTCCCTAACCTGGGTTATCCTGGCTGGCTAACACTCCCTACCCTGGGTTATCCTGGCTGGTTAACACTCCCTGCCCTGGGTTATCCTGGCTGGCTAACACTCCCTACCCTGGGTTATCCTGGCTGGCTAACACTCCCTACCCTGGGTTATCCTGGCTAGCTAACACTCCCTACCCTGGGTTATCCTGGCTGGTTAACACTCCCTACCCTGGGTTATCCTGGCTGGCTAACACTTCCTACCCTGGGTTATCCTGGCTGGCTAACACTCCCTACCCTAGGTTACCCTGGCCGGCTAACACTCCCTACCCTGGGTTATCCTGGCTGGCTAACACTCCCTACCCTGGGTTATCCTGGCTGGCTAACACTCCCTAACCTGGGTTATCCTGGCTGGCTAACACTCCCTAACCTGGGTTATCCTGGCTGGCTAACACTCCCTACCCTGGGTTATCCTGGCTGGCTAACACTCCCTACCCTGGGTTATCCTGGCTGGCTAACACTCCCTACCCTGGGTTATCCTGGCTGGCTAACACTCCCTACCCTGGGTTATCCTGGCTGGCTAACACTCCCTAACCTGGGTTATCCTGGCTGGCTAACACTCCCTAACCTGGGTTATCCTGGCTGGCTAACACTCCCTACCCTGGGTTATCCTGGCTGGCTAACACTCCCTAACCTGGATTATCCTGGCTGGCTAACACTCCCTACCCTGGGTTATCCTGGCTGGCTAACACTTCCTACCCTGGGTTATGCTGGCTGGCTAACACTCCCTACCCTGGGTTATCCTGGCTGGCTAACACTCCCTAACCTGGGTTATCCTGGCTGGCTAATACTCCCTAACCTGGGTTATCCTGGCTGGCTAACACTCCCTACCCTGGGTTATCCTGGCTGGCTAACACTCCCTAACCTGGGTTATCCTGGCTGGCTAACACTCCCTACCCTGGGTTATCCTGGCTGGCTAACACTTCCTACCCTGGGTTATCCTGGCTGGCTAACACTCCCTACCCTGGGTTATCCTGGCTGGTTAACACTCCCTACCCTGGGTTATCCTGGCTGACTAACACTCCCTAACCTGGGTTATCCTGGCTGGCTAACACTCCCTACCCTGGGTTATCCTGGCTGGTTAACACTCCCTGCCCTGGGTTATCCTGGCTGGCTAACACTCCCTACCCTGGGTTATCCTGGCTGGCTAACACTCCCTACCCTGGGTTATCCTGGCTAGCTAACACTCCCTACCCTGGGTTATCCTGGCTGGTTAACACTCCCTACCCTGGGTTATCCTGGCTGGCTAACACTTCCTACCCTGGGTTATCCTGGCTGGCTAACACTCCCTACCCTAGGTTACCCTGGCCGGCTAACACTCCCTACCCTGGGTTATCCTGGCTGGCTAACACTCCCTACCCTGGGTTATCCTGGCTGGCTAACACTCCCTACCCTAGGTTACCCTGGCCGGCTAACACTCCCTACCCTGGGTTATCCTGGCTGGCTAACACTCCCTACCCTGGGTTATCCTGGCTGGTTAACACTCCCTACCCTGGGTTATCCTGGCTGACTAACACTCCCTAACCTGGGTTATCCTGGCTGGCTAACACTCCCTACCCTGGGTTATCCTGGCTGGTTAACACCCTGGGTTATCCTGGCTGGCTAACACTCCCTACCCTGGGTTATCCTGGCTGGCTAACACTCCCTACCCTGGGTTATCCTGGCTGGCTAACACTCCCTAACCTGGGTTATCCTGGCTGGCTAACACTCCCTAACCTGGGTTATCCTGGCTGGCTAACACTCCCTACCCTGGGTTATCCTGGCTGGCTAACACTCCCTAACCTGGGTTATCCTGGCTGGCTAACACTCCCTACCCTGGGTTATCCTGGCTGGCTAACACTTCCTACCCTGGGTTATGCTGGCTGGCTAACACTCCCTACCCTGGGTTATCCTGGCTGGCTAACACTCCCTAACCTGGGTTATCCTGGCTGGCTAATACTCCCTAACCTGGGTTATCCTGGCTGGCTAACACTCCCTACCCTGGGTTATCCTGGCTGGCTAACACTCCCTAACTTGGGTTATCCTGGCTGGCTAACACTCCCTACCCTGGGTTATCCTGGCTGGCTAACACTCCCTACCCTGGGTTATCCTGGCTGGTTAACACTCCCTACCCTGGGTTATCCAGGGTGGCTAACACTCCCTACCCTGGGTTATCCTGGTTGGTTAACACTCCGTACCCTGGGTTATCCTGGCTGGCTAACACTCCCTACCCTGGGTTATCCTGGCTGGTTAACGCTACCTATCCTGGGTTATCCTGGCTGGCTAACACTCCTTACCCTTGGTTATCCTGGCTGGTTAACACTCCCTACCCTGGGTTATCCTGGCTGGTTAACACTCCCTACCCTGGGTTATCCTGGCTGACTAACACACAATACCCTAGGTTACCCTGGCCGGCTAACACTCCCTACCCTGGGTTATCCTGGCTGGCTAACCCACCGGGGTTAAGAATTCCAACAGAATCTGATCTCACTGTTGAAGGACAATCCTCTGAATTTTGGAGGACCTTCACTCCACCACCATCACAATACCTGGGGGGAATTATACAATACCTAGGGGAGTCATATAATACCTGGGGGTCATACAACACCTGGGGGTCATACAACACCTGAGAGGTAATACAACACTTGGGGGGTCATACAACACCTGGGAGGTCATACAACACCTGGGGGGCCATACAACACCTGGGGGGTCATACAACACCTGGGGGGTCATACAACACCTGGGGGTCATACAACACCTGGATCATACACCTGGGGGGTCATACAACACCTGGGGGTCATAACACCTGGATCATACACCTGGGAGGTTATACAAAACCTGGGGTATTTAGTGCAGTTTTAAACCCACAGGGGTGATACAATACTGGGGAATAGGAAGCAATCAGGTTTGATCCAAGGGAGGATGTGTTCAATTCCTTGGATCAAGAGCCTTACTAGCATTAATTACCACCCCTCCTCCCTTAAGCTGGATGGATATAAAGTTTATCATTCAATTGCTTTATATACACACAGCATCTCCTCACTCAGTGACGTACTCATTTACCGACGACTCGGACTTACAACGGACTCTGACCAGTATGCATACCTAAATAATGTATATTACAGCAGATTTCCTCTATTCTGTTTATTACAATATACGTACAGTGTTATAAATGGTACAAAGGTGACATTATAACAATATCAAAGATGGTCGACACAAACCCACTACCATTATAGTATGATCCTCACTTAGCCACAAATTCATTTACCGACGTGGTCTCAGGAACGGAACTCCGTCGTAAAGTGAGGAGAGGCCGCATTTTTTTTTTGAACAAGTCAACCGTCTCCCACCAAGGCAGGGTGACCCAAAGACAAAGAAAATCCCCAAAAAGAAAATACTTTCATCATCATTCAACACTTTCACCACACTCACACATTATCACTGTTTTTGCAGAGGTGCTCAGAATACAACAGTTTAGAAGCATATACGTATAAAGATACACAATATATCCCTCCAAACTGCTAATATCCCAAACCCGTCCTTTAAAGTGTTGCTGTATAATCCTCCGGGTTTAGCGCTTCCCCGTTGATTATAATAATAATAATCCTTTAAAGTGCAGGCATTGTACTTCCCATTTCCAGGACTCAAGTCCGGCTATATAAAAATAAAGTAAAAATAAAAGTAAGTAATATATATATATATATATATATATATATATATATATATATATATATATATATATATATATATATATATATATATATATATATATTATTTTTTTTCAACAAGTCGGCCGTCTCCCACCGAGGCAGGGTGACCCACCGAGGCAGGGTGACCCAAAAAAGAAAGAAAATCCCCAAAAAGAAAATACTTTCATCATCATTCAACACTTTCACCACACTCACACATTATCACTGCTTTTGCAGAGGTGCTCAGAATACAACAGTTTAGAAGCATATACGTATAAAGATACACAACATATCCCTCCAAACTGCCAATATCCCAAACCCCTCCTTTAAAGTGCAGGCATTGTACTTCCCATTTCCAGGACTCAAGTCCGACTATAAGAAAATAACCGGTTTCCCTGAATCCCTTCACTAAATATTACCCTGCTCACACTCCAACAGATCGTCAGGTCCCAAGTATCATTCGTCTCCATTCACTCCTATCTAACACGCTCATGCACGCTTGCTGGAAGTCCAAGCCCCTCGCCCACAAAACCTCTTTTACCCCCTCTTTCCAACCCTTTCGAGGACGACCCCTACCCCTCTTTCCTTCCCCTATAGATTTATATGCTTTCCATGTCATTCTACTTTGATCCATTCTCTCTAAATGACCAAACCACCTCAACAACCCCTCTTCTGCCCTCTGACTAATGCTTTTATTAACTCCACACCTTCTCCTAATTTCCACACTCCGAATTTTCTGCATAATATTTACACCACACATTGCCCTTAGACAGGACATCTCCACTGCCTCCAACCGTCTCCTCGCTGCTGCATTTACCACCCAAGCTTCACATCCATATAAGAGTGTTGGTACTACTATACTTTCATACATTCCCTTCTTTGCCTCCATAGATAACGTTTTTTGACTCCACATATACCTCAACGAACCACTCACCTTTTTTCCCTCATCAATTCTATGATTAACCTCATCCTTCATAAATCCATCCGCCGACACGTCAACTGTTACTAAATGCTGTAAAGAGCTTTTATGAGGATAGTGAGGCTCAGGTTAGGGTGTGTAGAAGAGAGGGAGAATACTTCCCGGTAAAAGTAGGTCTTAGACAGGGATGTGTAATGTCACCATGGTTGTTTAATAAATAAATAAATAAATAAATAAATAAAATATATATATATATATATATATATATATATATATATATATATATATATATATATATATATATATATATATATATATATATATATATATATATATATATAACGATCACCTCCCAATGCGACCAATTATGTAAGTGTATTTATGTAAGTGCGTTTGTACGTGTATGTTTGGGGGTCTGAAATGGACTAATCTACTTCACAATATTTCTTATGGGAACAAATTCGGTCAGTACTGGCACCTGAACATACTTCTGGAGTGAAAAAATATCATTAACCGGGGGTCCACTGTAATATATATATGTAAAGTCGCACGTTAGCCTTGAAATACCATCCTTTTTTCAACTATGACTAAATCAAAACTGAAAATTTAGTAACATGACAAGAATGTATTTGAATAAATCTTAGATTGTACTTCCTGAATAAAATATTGCAAAACTACAATGACTGTATAATAGATGATATTTCAAGTTATCACCAGCCCACCACGGTGAGGTCTGCGACCAAGGGGCTGGGCCGGGGTGACTCGTCCAAAGGTCCTCAGGACCTTTGTTACGTGGAACCCCAAACCACGCACCAAGGGTTACTTCGGTTTGATAACCAACGATAGCCAGGCTACCCCGATGGAAATCGCTCGCCGGCGACCAGGGCATCAGGTCACCGGCGATATGCTGCCGGCCGCTCCCACAGGGAGCGGTACGAATGATGGGTGTGAGAGGAAAAAGGTTGAGGGGAACCCCATCAAACACTACATTACTTACACTCTAACAACACTGTGTCAACATTATGTGGTAGCAACCAACATCATGTTTACACAACATTGTTGTAATGTTATGTTGCATAGTGCATGCTGGGAAGAATTTCACACATACAAGACCTAATGCAACAATTCTAGAGCAAGTCCACAATTATTACACATAGTCCAGTACATGTTGGTCGAGGATCAGTCCTCGCTAGACCTAATTTTGGAACGAGGATCACTCCTTGTTCTGCCTATTGTTCGAGGATCATTCCTCAGTTCTGCCTGTTGTTCAAGTATCAGTAATCTCTATGCCTAATTTTTGTACAGTAATCATTCCTCACTTCCCAAAGATCATTCCTTCCTGTACCTAATTATCATTCGAGGACCAGTCATAGCTCTTCCTATTAAGGATTGTTCCTCGTTCTGCCTCCTGTTTGAGTATCATTCTTCACTCGTCCTAAATATTTGACGATCATTTGTCACTCATCTCACCTACTGAGGATCACTCCTCACTCGTCCCACCTACTGAGGATCACTCCTCACTCGTCCCACCTACTGTGGATCACTTCTCACTTGTCCCACCTACTGAGTATCACTCCTCACTCGTCCCACCTACTGAGGATCATTCCTCACTCGTCCCACCTACTGAGGATCACTCCTCACTTGTCCCACCTACTGAGGATCACTCCTCGCTCGTCCCACCTACTGAGGATCACTCCTCACTCGTCCCACCTACTGCAGATCACTCCTCACTTGTCCCACCTACTGAGGATCATTCCTCACTTGTCCCACCTGGGAATCATTCTTCATCCCACCTACTGAGGATCACTCCTTGTCCCACCTGAGGATCACTCCTTATCCCACCTGAGGATCACTCCTCGTCCCGCCGACTGAAGATCACTCCTTGTCCCGCCGACTGAAGATCACTCCTCGTCCCACCTGAGGATCACTCCTTGTCCCACCTACTGAGGATCACTCCTCACTCGTCCCACCTATTGAGGATCACTCCTCACTCATCCCACCTACTGAAGATCACTCCTCACTCGTCCCACCTACTAAGGATCACTCGTCCCACCTGAGGATCACTCCTCACACCTGAGGATCACTCCTCGTCCCACCTGAGAATCACTCGTCCCTACTGAGGATCACTCCTCACACCTACTGAGGATCACTCCTCATCCCACCTGAGGATCACTCCTCATCCCACCTGAGGATCACTCCTCATCCCACATGAGGATCACTCCACTCGTCCCACCTACTGAGGATCACTCATCCCACTTACTGAGGCTCACTCATCCCACCTACTGAGGATCGCTCCTCGCTCGTCCCACCTGAGAATCATTCCTCATCCCACCTACTGAGGATCACTCCTCGTCCTGCCTGAGGATCACTCCTCGTCCCACCTGAGGATCACTCCTTGTCCCCCCTGAGGATCACTGTCCCACCTACTGAGGATCACTCCTCACTCATCCCACCTATTGAGGATCACTCACTCATCCCACCTGCTGATGATCACTCCTCACACCTGAGGATCACTCCTCACCCCTACTGAGGATCACTCCTTGTCCCTCCTGAGGATCACTCCTCACTCGTCGCACCTACTGAGGATCACTCCTCATCCCACCTGAGGGTCACTCCTCACACCTACTGAGGATCACTCCTCACTCGTCCCACCTACTAAGGATCACTCCTCATCCCACCTGAGGACCACTCGTCCCACCTGAGGATCACTCCTCACACCTACTGAGGATCACTCCTTGTCCCACCTACTGAGGATCACTCCTTGTCCCACCTACTGAGGATCACTCATCCCACTTACTGAGGATCACTCCTTGTCCCACTTACTGAGGATCACTCATTCCACTTACTCACTCATCCCACCTGAGGGTCACTCCTCACACCTACTGAGGATCACTCCTCACTCGTCCCACCTACTAAGGATCACTCGTCCCACCTACTGAGGATCACTCCTCATCCCACCTGAGGACCACTCGTCCCACCTGAGGATCACTCCTCACACCTACTGAGGATCACTCCTCGTCCCACCTAGAGGATCACTCACTCGTCCCACCTGAGGATCACTCTTCACTCGTCCCACCTACTGAGGATCACTCCTCGTCCCACCTGAGGATCACTCGTCCCACCTACTGAGGATCACTCCTTGTCCCACCTACTGAGGATCACTCATCCCACTTACTGAGGATCACTCCTTGTCCCACCTACTGAGGATCACTCATTCCACTTACTGAGGATCACTCATCCCACCTACTGAGGATCACTCCTCACTTGTCCCACCTACTGAGGATCACCCAACTACTGAATCACTCGTTCTACCTACTGAGGATCACTCGTCCCACGTACTGAGGATCATTTTTCACTCGTCCCACCTAGAGGATCATTCCTCACTCGTCCCATCTACTGAAGATCGTTCCTCACTCGTCCCACATGAGGATCGTTCCTTACTCATCCCACCTGAGGATCATTTCTCACTCATCCCACCTGAGGATCATTCCTCCCTCGTCCCACCTGAGGATTGTTCCTCACTCGTCAAAATTATTGAAGATAGTTCCTCACTCGTCCCACCTACTGAAGATAGTTTCTCACTCGTCCCACCTGAGGATCGTTCCTCACTCATCCCACCTGAGGATCGTTCCTCACTCATCCCACCTGAGGATCGTTCCTCACTCATCCCACCTGAGGATCGTTCCTCACTCATCCCACCTGAGGATCATTCCTCACTCATCCCACCTGAGGATCGTTCCTCACTCGTCCCACATACTGAGGATCATTCCTCACTCGTCCTACCTATTGAAGATAGTTCCTAACTCGAGCCACATACGAGGATCATTCCTCACTCGTCCCCCCTACTGAGGATCGTTCCTCACTCATCCCACCTGAGGATCGTTCCTCACTCGTCCCACACAGTGAGGATCATTCCTCACTCGTCCTACCTATTGAAGGTAGTTACTCGTGCCACCTACTGAGGATCGTTCCTTACTCGTCCAACCTACTGAGGATCGTTCCTTACTCGTCCAACCTACTGAATATAGTTCCTAACTCGTGCCACATACTGAGGATCATTCCTCACTCGTCCCACCTACTGAAAGTAGTTCCTCACTTGTGCCACATACTGAGGATCATTCCTCACTCATCCCACCTACTGAGGATCGTTCCTCACTCATCCCACCTGAGGATTGTTCCTCACTCATCCCACCTACTAAGGATCGTTCCTCACTCGTCCCAACTATTTGAGGATCGTTCCTCTCATCCCACTTACTGAAGCTAGTTCCTCACTCATCCCAGCCGTTTGAGGATCATTCCTCACACGTCACCTGTCTGAGGATTGTTCCTCGTCTCAACCTTGAGGATTGTTCCTCGTTCATCCCAACTGTTTGAGGATCGTTCCTCACTCACCCCAACTGTGAGGATCGTTCCTCACTCGTCTCAACTGTTTGAGGATCGTTCCTCACTCGTCCCACCTACTGAGTTCCTCACTTGTCCCAACTATTTGAGGATCGTTCCTCACTCATCCCACCAACCAAGTTCCTCACTTGTCTCAACTATTTGAGGATCGTTCCTCACTTGTCCCACCTACTGAGATAGTTCCTCACTCATCACACCTGAGGATCGTTCCACACTCGTCCCATGTACTGAGGATCATTCCTCACTCATCCCACTTACTGAGGATCGTTCCTCACTCGTCCCACATACTAAGGATCATTCCTCACTTGTCTTACCTATTGAAGATAGTTACTCGTGCCACCTACTGAGGATCGTTCCTCACTCGTCCAACCTACTGAAGATAGTTCCTCACTTGTGCCACATACCGAGGATCGTTCCTCACTCGTCCCATCTACTAAAAATAGTTCCTCACTCGTCCCACCTGAGGATCGTTCCTCACTCATCCCCCAAAGATCGTTCCTCACTCATCCCACCTACCAAGGATCGTTCTTCACTCATCCCAGCTGTTTGAGGACCATTCCTCACATGTCACCTGTCTGAGGATCGTTCCTCACTCGTCCCAACTTTGAAGGTCGTACCTCATTCATCCCAACTGTTTGAGGATCATTCCTCACTCACCCCAACTGTTTGAGGATCGTTCCTCGCTCGTCTCAACTGCTTGAGGACCGTTCCTCACTCATCCCACCTACTGAGATAGTTCCTCGCTCGTTCCAACTGTTTGAGGATCGTTCCTCACTCATCCCACCTACTGAGAGTTCCTCACTCGTCCCAACTGAGGATCATTCCTCACTCGTCCCACCTACTGAGATAGTTCCTTACTCGTCCCACCTACTGAGTTCCTCACTTGTCCCAACTATTTGAGGATCGTTCCTCACTCGTCCCACCCACTGGGTTCCTCACTCATTCCAACTGTTTGAGATCGTTCCTCACTTGTCCCACCTACTGAGGTAGTTCCTCACTCATCACACCTGAGGATCGTTCCACACTCGTCCCATGTACTGAGGATCATTCCTCACTCATCCCACTTACTGAGGATCGTTCCTCACTTGTCCCACCTGCTGAGGATCGTTCCTCACTCATCACACCTGATCATCATTCCACCTGAGGATCGTTCCTCACTTGTCCCACCTGAGGATCGTTCCACACTCATCCCACCTGAGGATCGTTCCTCACTCATCCCACCCACTGAAGATGGTTCCTCACTCGTCCCAACTGTTTGACTACTGTTCCTCACTCGTCCCACATGTCTGAAGATCATTCCTCACTTATCCCAACTATTGAGGATCGCTTCTCACACGTCTCAACTGTTTGAGGATCGCTCCTCACTTGTCCCAGCTGTTTGAGTATTGCTCCTCACTTGTCCCAACTGTTTGAGGATCGTTCCTCACTCGTCCCACCTACCGAGGATCATTCCTCTCATCACACCTGAGGATCATTCCTCACTTGTCCCACCTACTGAGGATCGTTCATCACACCTGATCATCATTCCACCTGAGGATCGTTCCTCACTCATCCCACCTGAGGATTGTTCCTCACTCATCCCACCTACTGAGGATCGTTCCTCACTCGTCCCAACTGTTTGAGAATCATTCCTCCCTCGTCCCACCTACTGAGGATCGTTCCGCACTTCTTACCTACTGAAGATAGTTCCTTGCTCGTCCCGTGTTTGAGGATCATTCCTGACTCGTCGCATCTGAGGATCATTCCTCACTCATCCCACCTAAGGATAGTTCCTCGCTCATCCCACCCAAAGATGGTTCCTCACTCGTCCCAACTGTTTGAGGATCACTCCTCACTCATCCCAACTGTTTGACTACTGTTCCTCACTTGTCCCACCTTTTTGAGGATTGTTCTTCACTTGTCCCAACTATTGAGGATCACTTCTCGCTCGTCTAAACTGTTTGAGGATAGCTCCTCACTTGTCCTAATTGTTTGAGGATCGTTCCTCACTCATCCCACATACTGAGGATCGTTCCTCACTCGTCCCAACTATTCGAGGATCATTCCTCACTCATGTCACTTGTTTGAGAATCATTCCTCCCTCATCCCACCTGAGGATTGTTCCTCACTTGTCCCACCTACTGAAGATCGTTCCTCACTCATCTTACCTACTGAAGATAGTTCCTCACTCGTCCCGTGTTTGAGGATCGTTCCTCACTCGTCACACCTGAGGATCATTCCTCACTCATCCCACCTGAGGATCGTTCCTCACTCATCCCACCTACTGAAGACACTTCCTCACTTGTCCCAAATGTTTGAGGATTGTTCCTCACTCGTCCCACCTGTCTGAGGATCGTTCCTCACTTTTCCCACCTGTCTGAGGATCGTTCCTCACTCGTCCCACTTGTTTGAGGATCACTCCTCACTCTTCTGTAAACTAAAAATTATTTTAATGATATTAATTAGTCATGCTGGATGTTAACTACTCATGCTGGATGTTAACTACTCATGCTGGATGTTAACTACTCATGCTGGATGTTAACTACTCATGCTGGATGTTAACTACTCATGCTGGATGTTAACTACTCATGCTGGATGTTAACTACTCATGCTGGATGTTAACTACTCATGCTGGATGTTAACTACTCATGCTGGATGTTAACTACTCATGCTGGATGTTAATTAGATAAAGATTTATTTCTTTGTAAAGGTTACAATGTGTATACCTGGAGAGGGTTCCGGGGGTCAACACCCCCGCGGCTCGGTCTGTGACCAGGCCTCATGGTAGATCAGGGCCTGATCAACCAGGCTGTTACTGTTGGCCGCACGCAACCCAACGTAAGAACATCCCAGCTGGTCAGGTACTGACTTTAGGTGCCTGTCCAGCCCCTGCTTGAAGATAGTTGGGAGGTAGTTGAACAGTCTTGGGCCCACAACACTTACTGTGTTGTATCTTATCGTGCTCGTGGCATACCTGCTTTTCATTGGGGGAACGTTGCACCGTTTGGAGTTTACCTGGAGAGAGTTCCGGAGGTCAACGCCCCCGGGGCCCGGTCTGTGACCAGGCCTCCTGGTGGATCAGAGCTTGATCAACCAGGCTGTTACTGCTGGCTGCACACAAACCAACGTACAAGCCACAGCCTGGCTGGTCAGGAACCGACTTTAGGTGCTTGTCCAGTGCCAGCTTGAAGACTGCCAGGGGTCTGTTGGTAATCCCCCTTATGTATGCTGGGAGGCAGTTGAACAGTCTTGGGCCCACAACACTTACTGTGTTGTATCTTATCGTGCTCGTGGCGCCCCTGCTCTTCACTGGGGGAACGTTGCACCGTCTACCGAGTCTTTTACTTTCATACGGAGTGATTTTCGTCAGCAAGTTTGGTACTAGCTTGTACAGTCACTATCATGCCCGGGCATCTCGGGCAGACTAATCCTAGTACATAATAACAACTTAAACTTAAATCTAGACGAGACAATAGTGGTTTAAGTTTTATTACAATGTTAAGTTTTAATACTAATGTGAGGTAGTCGAGGTGAATGTTTACAAGAATAATCTTGAAGTCGCACATAAAAACATTATTACAATTAATGGTTCAACGGTAATATTTCACGGATTGGCAGATGTTTAACAGACTAGATGTTATATAACTAATGTTAATAGATGTTATATAACTAATGTTAATAGATGTTATATAACTAATGTTAATAGATGTTATATAACTAATGTTAATAGATGTTATATAACTAATGTTAATAGATGTTATATAACTAATGTTAATAGATGTTATATAACTAATGTTAATAGATGTTATATAACTAATGTTAATAGATGTTATATAACTAATGTTAATAGATGTTATATAACTAATGTTAATAGATGTTATATAACTAATGTTAATAGATGTTATATAACTAATGTTAGGAAACATTGTTAAAAACATTGTTAAAACATTATTAAAACATTATTAAAACATTGTTAAAACATTATTAAAACATTGTTAAAACATTATTAAAACATTATTAAAACATTGTTAAAACATTATTAAAACATTGTTAAAACATTATTAAAACATTGTTAAAACATTATTAAAACATTGTTAAAACATTATTAAAACATTATTAAAACATTATTAAAACATTATGAAAACATTATTAAAACATTATTAAAACATTGTTAAAACATTATTAAAACATTGTTAAAACATTGTTAAAACATTATTAAAACATTATTAAAACATTGTTAAAACATTATTAAAACATTGTTAAAACATTATTAAAACATTGTTAAAACATTGTTAAAACATTATTAAAACATTGTTAAAACATTATTAAAACATTATTAAAACATTATTAAAACATTATGAAAACATTATTAAAACATTATTAAAACATTGTTAAAACATTATTAAAACATTGTTAAAACATTGTTAAAACATTATTAAAACATTATTAAAACATTGTTAAAACATTATTAAAACATTATTAAAACATTATGAAAACATTATTAAAACATTATTAAAACATTGTTAAAACATTATTAAAACATTGTTAAAACATTATTAAAACATTGTTAAAACATTATTAAAACATTATTAAAACATTATTAAAACATTATGAAAACATTATTAAAACATTATTAAAACATTGTTAAAACATTATTAAAACATTGTTAAAACATTGTTAAAACATTATTAAAACATTATTAAAACATTGTTAAAACATTATTAAAACATTATTAAAACATTATGAAAACATTATTAAAACATTATTAAAACATTGTTAAAACATTATTAAAACATTATTAAAACATTATTAAAACATTGTTAAAACATTATTAAAACATTGTTAAAACATTATTAAAACATTGTTAAAACATTATTAAAACATTGTTAAAACATTATTAAAACATTATTAAAACATTATTAAAACATTATTAAAACATTGTTAAAACATTATTAAAAACATTGTTAAAACATTATTAAAACATTATTAAAACATTATTAAAACATTATTAAAACATTATTAAAACATTATTAAAACATTGTTAAAACATTGTTAAAACATTATTAAAACATTATTAAAACATTATTAAAACATTGTTAAAAACATTATTAAAACATTATTAAAACATTATTAAAACATTGTTAAAAACATTATTAAAACATTATTAAAACATTATTAAAACATTATTAAAACATTATTAAAACATTGTTAAAACATTATTAAAACATTATTAAAACATTGTTAAAACATTATTAAAACATTAAAACATTGTTAAAACATTATTAAAACATTATTAAAACATTGTTAAAACATTGTTAAAACATTATTAAAACATTATTAAAACATTATTAAAACATTGTTAAAACATTGTTAAAACATTGTTAAAAACATTATTAAAACATTATTAAAACATTATTAAAACATTAAAACATTATTAAAACATTATTAAAACATTATTAAAACATTATTAAAACATTGTTAAAAATATTAAAATCATCGCTAAAAATATTGTTAAAAATATTGTTAAAAATATTCAGAAACTAAAAAAAAAGCTGAAAAAGTTAAAAAACATTATTAGACCCGAGAACATTAGACCCGAGAACATTAGACCCGAGAACATTAGACCCGAGAACATTAGACCCGAGAACATTAGACCCGAGAACATTAGACCCGAGAACATTAGACCCGAGAACATTAGACCCGAGAACATTAGACCCGAGAACATTAGACCCGAGAACATTAGACCTGGGGGTAACCAGGGTGACAGACCCTGGGGGTAACCAGGGTGACAGACCCCGGGGGTAACCAGGGTGACCGACCCCGGGGGTAACCAGGGTGACAGACCCCGGGGGTAACCAGGGTGACAGACCCCGGGGGGACCCAGGGTGACCGACCCCGGGGGTAACCAGGGTGACAGACCCCAGGGGTAACCAGGGTGACAGACCCCAGGGGTAACCAGGGTGACAGACCCCAGGGGTAACCAGGGTGACAAACCCCGGGGGTAACCAGGGTGACCGACCCCGGGGGTAACCAGGGTGACAGACCCCGGGGGTAACCAGGGTGACAGACCCCGGGGGTAACCAGGGTGACAGACCCTGGGGGTAACCAGGGTGACAGACCCCAGGGGTAACCAGGGTGACAGACCCTGGGGGTAACCAGGGTGACAGACCCCAGGGGTAACCAGGGTGACAGACCCCGGGGGTAACCAGGGTGACAGACCCTGGGGGTAACCAGGGTGACAGACCCTGGGGGTAACCAGGGTGACAGACCCCAGGGGTAACCAGGGTGACAGACCCCGGGGGTAACCAGGGTGACAGACCCTGGGGGTAACCAGGGTGACAGACCCCGGGGGTAACCAGGGTGACAGACCCCGGGGGTAACCAGGGTGACAGACCCCGGGGGTAACCAGGGTGACAGACCCCGGGGGTAACCAGGGTGACAGACCCCGGGGGTAACCAGGGTGACAGACCCCAGGGGTAACCAGGGTGACAGACCCTGGGGGTAACCAGGGTGACAGACCCTGGGGGTAACCAGGGTGAGACCCCGGGGGTAACCAGGGTGACAGACCCTGGGGCTAACCAGGGTGAGACCCTGGGGGTAACCAGGGTGACAGACCCCGGGGGTAACCAGGGTGACAGACCCCGGGGGTAACCAGGGTGACAGACCCCGGGGGTAACCAGGGTGACAGACCCCGGGGGTAACCAGGGTGACAGACCCCGGGGGTAACCAGGGTGACAGACCCCGGGGGTAACCAGGGTGACAGACCCCAGGGTAACCAGGGTGACAGACCCCAGGGGTAACCAGGGTGACAGACCCTGGGGGTAACCAGGGTGACAGACCCTGCAGGTAACCAGGGTGACAGACCCTGGGGGTAACCAGGGTGACAGACCCCAGGGGTAACCAGGGTGACAGACCCCAGGGGTAACCAGGGTGACAGACCCCAGGGGTAACCAGGGTGACAGGCCCAGGAGGTAACCAGGGTGACAGACCCTGGGGGTAACCAGGGTGACAGACCCCAGGGGTAACCAGGGTGACAGACCCCAGGGGTAACCAGGGTGACAGACCCTGGGGGTAACCAGGGTGACAGACCCTGGGGGTAACCAGGGTGACAGACCCTGGGGGTAACCAGGGTGACAGACCCTGGGGGTAACCAGGGTGACAGACCCCGGGGGTAACCAGGGTGACAGACCCCGGGGGTAACCAGGGTGACAGACCCCGGGGGTAACCAGGGTGACAGACCCCGGGGGTAACCAGGGTGACAGACCCCAGGGGTAACCAGGGTGACAGACCCTGGGGGTAACCAGGGTGACAGACCCCGGGGGTAACCAGGGTGACAGACCCTGGGGGTAACCAGGGTGAGACCCTGGGGGTAACCAGGGTGACCGACCCCGGGGGTAACCAGGGTGACAGACCCCGGGGGTAACCAGGGTGACAGACCCCGGGGGTAACCAGGGTGACAGACCCCGGGGGTAACCAGGGTGACAGACCCCGGGGGTAACCAGGGTGACAGACCCCAGGGGTAACCAGGGTGACAGACCCTGGGGGTAACCAGGGTGACAGACCCTGGGGTAACCAGGGTGACAGACCCTGGGGGTAACCAGGGTGACAGACCCCAGGGGTAACCAGGGTGACAGACCCCTGGGGTAACCAGGGTGACAGACCCACGGGGTAACCAGGGTGACAGACCCCAGGGGTAACCAGGGTGACAGACCCCAGGGGTAACCAGGGTGACAGACCCCGGGGGTAACCAGGGTGACAGACCCTGGGGGTAACCAGGGTGACAGACCCTGGGGGTAACCAGGGTGACAGACCCTGGGGGTAACCAGGGTGACAGACCCTGGGGGTAACCAGGGTGAGACCCTGGGGGTAACCAGGGTGACAGACCCTGGGGGTAACCAGGGTGACAGACCCTGGGGGTAACCAGGGTGACAGACCCTGGGGGTAACCAGGGTGACAGACCCTGGGGGTAACCAGGGTGACAGACCCTGGGGGTAACCAGGGTGACAGACCCTGGGGGTAACCAGGGTGACAGACCCTGGGGGTAAAAAAATTTGAGTCAGGGTACCTTTACATGTTGAATTTCTTGTTGAAAATCATGACTGACATCATACTGGTCCATGACTGACATCATACTGGTCCATGACTGACATCATACTGGTCCATGACTGACATCATACTGGTCCATGACTGACATCATACTGGTCCATGACTGACATCATACTGGTCCATGACTGACATCATACTGGTCCATGACTGACATCATACTGGTCCATGACTGACATCATACTGGTCCATGACTGACATCATACTGGTCCATGACTGACATCATACTGGTCCATGACTGACATCATACTGGTCCATGACTGACATCATACTGGTCCATGACAGACATACTGGTCCATGACTGGCTTCATACTGGTCCATGTCTGACATCATGCTGGACCATGTCTGACATCATGCTGGACCATGTCTGACATCTTGCTAGTTCATGACCTTTATAAGATTTTTCTGTAAAGGAACCTTCAGTTGAGCTATGTGTAGAAAGAGGTTTGGTAACAAGTTTATTTATTTATTTATGTCTTTTCAAACAGTACGTTGAGAGTATATACAGTGGACCCCCGGTTTACGATCAGCTCCCAATGCGACCAATTATGTAAGTGTATTTATGTAAGTGCGTTTGTACGTGTATGTTTGGGGGTCTGAAATGGACTAATCTACTTCACAATATTCCTTATGGGAACAAATTCGGTCAGTACTGGCACCTGAACATACTTCTGGAATGAAATAATATCGTAAACCGGGGGTCCACTGTATTTACAATAATGGGTTGCAATACAAAGAGCCTCTATTATGCCTAGGCATTATGGGCCGACTTAACATTATTGGCTTACTGACCACTTAACACTAAGGAGTATATCATAGTTGTACAGTAGAATATTAATTATATCATAGTTGTACAGTAGATTATTAATTATAAGTGAATTTAATTTATATAAGACAAAAGATATATTCATATGTTCAAAAAATGATTCAATTATATTCCTGTCAACAATGGATAAAAGGTTCGGAAGTAATTGTTGAAGTTATGATATGGGAATACATATTGAGTATGTGAGTACTGAGTATTTAGCATTTAGTCTAGGGTGATTCAGTGGCTTTTGAGAAGTCTTAAAAAAAAGAGGATAAATAAGTATACAAGGTATGATATAGCATGTAATGAAAGTAGTTTTTTAGATTATGTATTGGTGGATAAAAGATTGATGGGTAGGCTTCAGTATGTACATGTTTATAGAGGGGCAACTGATATATCAAATCATGCTACAGTTAGAGTAAAACACAGATGGGACAAAAGGAAAATGGAAACAACAAGTAAGAGAGAGGTGAAAGTGTATAAACTTAGGGTGAGATATAAGCAACTATTGGCAGAAAGATGGGCTAGTAGAAGTATGAGTAGTGGGGGTGGGGGAGTGAAGAGGGTTGGAATAGTATATGGGGCAGAAGTTTGTGGTTATAGGAGAGTGGGAGCAGGAGGAAAGAGGAGTGATTGGTGGAATGATGAGGTAAAGGTTGTGATAAGAGAAAAAGTTAGCTTATGAGAGGTTTTTACAAAGCAGAAGTGTTATAAGAAGAGCAGAGTCTATGGAGAGTAAAAGAAAGGTGAAGAGAGTGGTGAGAGAGTGCAAAAGGAGAGCAGATGACAGTGGGAGAGGCACTGTCAAGAAATTTTAATGAAAACAAAAAAAAAAATTTGGAGTGACAAACAAATTAAGAACGCCTAGGGAACGAATGGATTTGTCAGTTAAAAACAGAGTAGGGGAGTTAATAGATGGGGAGCTGGAGGTACTGGATAGATGGCAGCAATATTTTGAGGCACTTTTAAATGTCAATGAAGAAAGGGAGGCGGTCATTTCATGCACTGGCCAGGGAGGTATACCATCTTTTAGGAGTGAAGAAGAGCAGGATGTGAGTGTGGGAGAGGTACGTGAGGTATTACGTAGAATGAAAGGAGGTAAAGCAACAGGAACTGATGGGATCATGACAGAAATGTTAAAAGCAGGGGGGATATAGTGTTGGAGTGGTTCGTACTTTTGTTTAATAAATGTATGGAAGAGGGGAAGGTACCTAGGGATTGGCAGAGAGCATGTATAGTCCCTTTATATAAGGGGAAGGGGACAAAAGAGACTTAAAATTATAGGGGAATAAGCTTTACTTAGCATACCAGGAAAAGTGTACAGTAGGGTTATTGAAAGAATTAGAGGCAAGACATAGAATAGGACTGTGGATGAGCAAGGAGGTTTTAGAGTGTGTAGAGGATGTGTAGATCAAGTGTTTACATTGAAGCATATATGTGAACAGTATTTAGATAAAGGTAGGGAAGTTTTCATTGCATTTATGGATTGAGAAAAGGCATATGATAGGGTGGACAGGGAAGCAATGTTGCAGATGTTGCAAGTACAGTGGACCCCCGGTTAACGATATTTTTTCACTCCAGAAGTATGTTCAGGTGCCAGTACTGACCGAATTTATTCCCATAAGGAATATTGTGAAGTAGATTAGTCCATTTCAGACCCCCAAACATACACGTACAAACGCACTTACATAAATACACTAACATAATTGGTCGCATTCGGAGGTAATCGTTATGCGGGGGTCCACTGTATATGGAATAGGTAGTAAGTTACTAAATGCTGTAGAGAGTTTTTATGAGGATAGTGAGGCTCAGGTTAGGGTGTGTAGAAGAGAGGGAGAATACTTCCCGGTAAAAGTAGGTCTTAGACAGGGATGTGTAATGTCACCATGGTTGTTTAATATATTTATAGATGGGGTTGTAAAAGAAGTAAATGCTAGGGTGTTCGGGAGAGGGGTGGGATTAAATTATGAGGAATCAAATACAAAATGGGAAGTGACACAGTTGCTTTTTTGCTGACGATACTGTGCTTATGGGAGATTCTAAAGAAAAGTTGCAAAGGTTAGTGGACGAGTTTGGGAGTGTGTGTAAAGGTAGAAAGTTGAAAGTGAATATAGATAAGAGTAAGGTGATGAGGGTATCAAATGATTTAGATAATGAAAAATTGGATATCAAATTGGGGAGGTGGAGTATGGAAGAAGTGAATGTTTTCAGGTGTTTGGGAGTTGATGTGTCAGTGGATAAATTTATGAAGGATGAGGTTTACTATAGAAGTGATGAATGAAAAAAGGTGAGTGGTGGGTCGAGATATATGTGGAGACAAAAAAACAATATCAATGGAGGCAAAGAAGGGAATGTATGAAAGTTTAGCAGTACCAACACTTATATGGGTGTGAAGCTTGGGTTGTAAATGCTGCAGCGAGGAGGCAGTTGGAGGCAGTGGAAATGTCCTGTCTAAGGGCAATGTGTGGTGTAAATATTATGCAGAGAATTCGGAGTGTGGAAATTAGAAGGTGTGGAGCTAATAAAAGTATTAGTCAGAGGGCTGAAGAGGAGTTATTGAGGTGGTTTGGTCATTTAGAGAGAATGGATCAAAGTAGAATGACATGGAGAGCGTATAAATCTGTAGGGGAAGGAAAGTGGGGTAGGGGTCGTCCACGAAAAGGTTGGGTGTACATGCCAAAACCCCCTCTGTATGCAGAGCATTTTGGGCAAACTTAATATTAACTGAAGATTAGGAACGCAATAACAGGTTATTATTTGGATGCTGATGAGTTACAGTGAGTACCTTAATTACAGTTTAAATTTAGCTTATAAAACTTACATAATTACAAACAGTGGTACAGTTCGGGTTAATTCATAATATGGAAATATTTCAATGGAACAGCTTAAAAACAGTTTACAATAAAATAATTATGTGGACATTGATGTGTTACAGTGGGTACAGTAATTACAGTTTAAAATTGATGTATAAAACTGACATTACAAATGATACAAATGGGATTAATATACAATATGGGTATATTTTGTAGGTAGTAGGTTGGTAGACAGCAACCACCCAGGGAGGTACTACCATCCTGTGGTAGTAGGTTGGTAGACAACAACCACCCAGGGAGGTACTACCATCCTGCCAAGTGAGTGTAAAACGAAAGCATGTAATTGTTTTACATGATGGTAGGATTGCTGGTGTCTTTTGTCTGTCTCATAAATAGGCAAGATTACAGGCATGTCTTGCTACTTCTACTTACACTTAGGTCACACTACACATACATGTACACGTTTATTTATACACACACTCATCGGAGTTTTCTTTGATTTTATCTTAATAGTTCTTGGTCTTATTACTTTTCCTTTTATATCCATGGGGAAGTGGAATAAGAATCTTTCCTCCGTAAGCCATGCGTGTTGTAAAAGTCAACTAAAATGCCGGGAACAATGGGCTAGTAACCCCTTTTCCTGTAAAGATTACTAAAAAGAATAAGAAGAAGAAAATTGTCAAAGTGGGAAGTCTGAATGTGCGTGGATGTTGTGCAAATGATAAGAAAGAGATGATTGTGGATGTTATGAATGAGAAGAAGCTGGATGTCCTGGCTTTAAGTGAAACAAAGCTGAAGGGGGTGGGAGAGTTTCAATGGAGAGGAATAAATGGGATTAGGTCAGGGGTTTCAAATAGAGTTAGAGCTAAAGAAGGAGTAGCAATAATGTTGAAGGATAAGCTATGGCAGGAAAAGAGAGAATACGAATGTATAAATTCAAGGATTATGTGGAGTAAAATAAAGATTGGATGTGAAAAGTGGGTTATAGTAAGTGTGTATGCACCTGGAGAAGAGAGAAGTGTAGAGGAGAGAGAGAGATTCTGGGAAATGTTGAGTGAATGCGTGGGGAGTTTTGAATTAAGTGTGAGAGTAATGGTGGTTGGGGATTTAAATGCTCAAGTGGGTAAAAATGTTATGGAGGGAGTAGTAGGTAAATTTGGGGTGCCAGGGGTAAATGTAAATGGGGAGCCTTTAATTGAGCTATGTGTAGAAAGAAATTTGGTAATAAGTAATACATATTTTATGAAAAAGAGGATAAATAAATATACAAGGTATGATGTAGCACGTAATGAAAGTAGTTTGTTAGATTATGTATTGGTGGATAAAAGGTTGATGGGTAGGATCCAGGATGTACATGTTTATAGAGGGGCAACTGATATATCGGATCATTATTTAGTTGTAGCTACAGTTAGAGTAAGAGGTAGATGGGAAAAGAGGAAGGTGGCAACAACAAGTAAGAGGGAGGTGAAAGTGTATAAACTAAGGGAGGAGGAAGTTCGGGTGAGATATAAGCGACTATTGGCAGAAAGGTGGGCTAGTGCAAAGATGAGTAGTGGGGGGGGGGGGGTTGAAGAGGGTTGGAATAGTTTTAAAAATGCAGTATTAGAATGTGGGGCAGAAGTTTGTGGTTATAGGAGGGTGGGGCCAGGAGGAAAGAGGAGTGACTGGTGGAATGATGAAGTAAAGGGTGTGATAAAAGAAAAAGGTAGCTTATGAGAGGTTTTTACAAATCAGAAGTGTTATAAGAAGAGCAGAGTATATGGAGAGTAAAAGAAAGGTGAAGAGTGGTGAGAGAGTGCAAAAGGAGAGCAGATGATAGAGTGGGAGAGGCACTGTCAAGAAATTTTAATGAAAATAAGAAAAAATTTTGGAGTGAGTTAAACAAGTTAAGAAAGCCTAGGGAAAGTATGGATTTGTCAGTTAAAAACAGAGTAGTGATGGTGGTAGAGGGTTGAGCTACAAGAGCTCTCTGGACAGTTTTTGCACAAGGCTACAGAGACTCAAGCTGGTCCTAGTGCCATTTAGAAATTTAGTAATTTTAGCATACATACAGAGGTACAAAAAATACAGGTAAGAGCAGCATGCCAAAGCCACTTATATGCATAGCATTACGGGCTGGCTTAAAATTAACTTAAGATTAACTAAGCAATGATGTAATCAGTGATAAAACTTTATTGTAAACAGATAACTATAAAGCACAAGTGAGTATTACAAAGACAGGTCATATGGTTGCATGCATTGCTGTACATTCAGTAGAATGGAGTATTCTGTTAGGTAGTGTATTTAAAAAAAATAAAGTTAGGTTTAACATTATTGGTGGAGTGTGTTGCCTGTAGTAAGAAGGGAAGTAACTCTGGATAAGTACTGGTACCTAAAAGCTTTATGGAAGGGAATTTCCCTTCCAAACAATAGTGTAACTTCTCCATCCTCTCCTCTCCTCCTGTCTTCCATACCTGGAGTTTACCCGAGAGGGTTTCAGGGGTCAATGCCCCGACAGCTTGGTCTGAGACCAGGCCTCGTGGTGGATCAGGGTCTGATCAACCAGGCTGTTACTGCTGGCCGCACACAAGCTGACATATTATTATTATAATCAAAAAAGAAGCGCTAAGCCACAAGGACTATACAGCGCTTCAAGCTGACATAAAAACCACATCCCAGTTGATCAGGTACTGACGTTAGGTGCCTGTCCAATGCCTTCTTAAAGCCAGTCATGGGTCTATTAGTAATCCCCCTTATGTATGCTGGGAGGCAGTTGAACCAACAAGTCTTCAATAAAGGTGTTTTATTATTGATTTCTTATTCTTTTCTGTATGTAAATCTATAGTTAATCTATAAAAAATAATTTTTGCTAATACTTTTGGGTGTCTGGAATGGTTTTTAAATTCGTGAATTTCGACTTTCGGCCGACTCTCCAGAAAAGATTAATCATGAAATTTGGGGGTCCTCTGTATTATTATTACTGGGGAGCGCTAAACCCCGAGGTATGCGACAGTGGGACAATCAAGTCTGATCCAGGCAACTCCAGTTCCCTGGATCAAAAGCGCCCCAATCACAGGCTGTTTATTATAATCATGGGAAAACGCTAAACCCATAGGATTATACAGTGCCTGTGGGGCTTATTTCTGGGAACTGGAGCACAAATCCAATTCCCTAGATCAAGAGCCCCAGCATCAAGGAACCTCCCTTGAGACCACAGGCTGTGCTTATCAGTATCAAGGAACCCCCCTTGATAGGGCTGTCCATGACACTAATGGGAGCGCTAGACCTGTACAGGCCAGTGCCAGGGGTGACTCCAATACCTTGGATCAAGAGCCCCAACATCAAGGGCCTTCCCTTGATGATGGTTTCATAATGCTGAAGTGCTAAACCCATATGTGCTAGTTCTTGGGCAATGGCAATTTATATATGGGCAATTTGAAATGGTCAAGTAAAATGGGCAATATGTAAAATAATTTGTAAATGGTCAACTTGTAAATGGTCAACTTGTAAATGGTCAACTTGTAAATGGTCAACTTGTAAATGGTCAACTTGTAAATGGACAACTTGTAAATGGACAACTTGTAAATGGACAACTTGTAAATGGTCAACTTGTAAATGGTCAACTTGTAAATGGTCAACTTGTAAATGGACAACTTGTAAATGGACAACTTGTAAATGGACAACTTGTAAATGGTCAACTTGTAAATGGTCAACTTGTAAATGGTCAACTTGTAAATGGTCAACTTGTAAATGGGTAAATGGTCAACTTGTAAATGGGTAAATGGTCAACTTGTAAATGGGTAAATGGTCAACTTGTAAATGGTCAACTTGTAAATGGTCAACTTGTAAATGGTCAACTTGTAAATGGACAACTTGTGGAAACTTGGGACAACTTGTAAACTTGGGTCAACTTGTAAACTTGTAAATGGTCAACTTGTAAACTTGTAAATGGTCAACTTGTAAATGGGTCAACTTGTAAACTTGTAAATGGTCAACTTGTAAACTTGGGACAACTTGTCAACTTGTAAATGGTCAACTTGTAAATGGTCAACTTGTAAATGGTCAACTTGTAAATGGTCAACTTGTAAATGGTCAACTTGTAAATGGTCAACTTGTAAATGGTCAACTTGTAAATGGTCAACTTGTAAATGGGCAACTTGTAAATGGGCAACTTGTAAATGGTCAACTTGTAAATGGGCAACTTGTAAATGGGCAACTTGTAAATGGGCAACTTGTAAATGGGCAACTTGTAAATGGGCAACTTGTAAATGGTCAACTTGTAAATGGTCAACTTGTAAATGGTCAACAAGTAAAATGGGTAATGTGTAAAATAGGCAATTTATATATGACCAATGAGTAAAATGGTCAATTTGTAAATGAGCAATGAGTAACAATGGGCAATTTATAAATGGGCAATGGGTAAAATGGGCAACAAGTAAAAATGTGCAATTAGTAAATATAGACAAGTAAAAATGGGCAATAAGTGAAATGGGCAATAAGTAATAATGGAAAATAATTAAAAATGGAAAATAATTAAAAATGGGCAATAATTAAAAATGGGCAATAAGTAAAATGGGCAATAAGTAAAATGGGCAATAAGTAAAATGGGCAATAAGTAAAATGGGCAATAAGTAAAAATGGGCAATAAGTAAAAATGGGCAATAAGTAAAATGGGCAATAAGTAAAAATGGGCAATAAGTAAAAATGGGCAGTAAGTAAAATGGGCAGTAAGTAAAATGGGCAATAAGTAAAATGGGCAATAAGTAAAAATGGGCAATAAGTAAAATGGGCAATAAGTAAAAATGGGCAATAAGTAAAATGGGCAATAAGTAAAATGGGCAATAAGTAAAAATGGAAAAAAATGGGCAATAAGTAAAATGGGCAATAAGTAAAATGGGCAATAAGTAATAATGGAAAATAATTAAAAATGGAAAATAATTAAAAATGGGCAATAATTAAAAATGGGCAATAAGTAAAATGGGCAATAAGTAAAATGGGCAATAAGTAAAAATGGGCAGTAAGTAAAATGGGCAATAAGTAAAATGGGCAATAAGTAAAATGGGCAATAAGTAAAATGGGCAATAAGTAAAATGGGCAATAAGTAAAAATGGAAATAAAATGGGCAATAAGTAAAATGGTCAATAAGTAAAATGGGCAATAAGTAAAATGGGCAATAAGTAAAAATGGGCAGTAAAATGGGCAATAAGTAAAATGGGCAATAATTAAAAATGGGCAATAAGTAAAATGGGCAATAAGTAAAATGGGCAATAAGTAAAATGGGCAATAAGTAAAAATGGGCAATAAGTAAAATGGGCAATAAGTAAAATGGGCAATAAGTAAAATGGGCAATAAGTAAAATGGGCAGTAAGTAAAATGGGCAGTAAGTAAAATGGGCAATAAGTAAAATGGGCAATAAGTAAAATGGGCAGTAAAATGGGCAGTAAGTAAAATGGGCAATAAGTAAAAATGGGCAATATGTAAAATGGGCAATAAGTAAAAATGGGCAGTAAAATGAGTAATAAGTAAAATGGGCAGTAAGTAAAATGAGCAGTAAGTAAAATGGGCAATAAGTAAAATGGGCAGTAAGTAAAATGAGCAGTAAGTAAAATGGGCAATAAGTAAAATGGGCAATAAGTAAAAATGGGCAATAAGTAAAAATGGAAATAAAATGGGCAATAAGTAAAATGGGCAATATGTAAAATGGTCAATAAGTAAAATGGGCAATAAGTAAAATGGGCAATAAGTAAAATGGGCAATAAGTAAAATGGGCAATAAGTAAAAATGGGCAATAAGTAAAATGGGCAATAAGTAAAATGGGCAATAAGTAAAAATGGGCAATAAGTAAAATGGGCAATAAGTAAAAATGGGCAGTAAGTAAAATGGGCAATAAGTAAAATGGGCAATAAGTAAAAATGGGTAAAATGGGCAAAGTAAAAATGGGCACTAAGTAAAAATGGGCAATATGTAAAATGGGCAATAAGTAAAAATGGGCAATAATGGGCAATAAAATGGGCAATAAATAAAAATGGGCAATAAAAATGGGCAATAAATAAAAATGGGCAATAAATAAAAATGGGCAATAAATAAAAATGGGCAATAAATAAAAATGGGCAATAAATAAAAATGGGCAATAAATAAAAATGGGCAATAAATAAAAATGGGCAATAAATAAAAATGGGCAATAAAAATGGACAATAAGTAAAAATGGGCAATAAATAAAAATGGGTAATAAATAAAAATGGGTAATAAATAAAAATGGGCAATGAGTAAAAACTTGCAATAAGTAAGTGGGCAATGGGTGCCAGGAGCTCCAAGCGCCTGGATCAAGAGCTCCAAGTGCCTGGATCAAGAGCTCCAAGTGCCTGGATCAAGAGCTCCAAGTGCCTGGATCAAGAGCTCCAAGTGCCTGGATCAAGAGCTCCAAGTGCCTGGATCAAGAGCCTCGGATATTTACCTCAACATTAATTTCTCTCTGGAAGTTGAACATCAAATCTGAAAAATAAAAAAAATCATTCTTATATTTATGGATAAAATCAATTTCCCAGAAATTTCCTACATAATTTGCATATATACATCATCAGTGAAGAACACAATGTATATTCTACCTTATAAAAACCATATTAAACATTAACCAAAGGTTTTTTTCAAAGAAATTGTGAAAAATTTGAGCAGCAGTGAAGCGCACTTCCTACCTGGATGAAGTGCCGGAGGCGACTGAGGGGGAAGAAAACCCGCGAACGTCCTACACCTCAACCTGTCACCTGATTGGTTAATTCTGAGTGACCTGACTAATGATGATTGGCTGCTGGATGTTGTTTCCCTGTTTATCTCCTTCAGATATTAAAGCTGCATCCTAATTGGCTGGATTTTCCCGCCTGCAAAAATAACTGAGTTTTAATTGGTGGAGGCACCATAATGCTGGACATTTTTTATACTAAATGAAAAAAATAGTGAGCCAAAAAATTTCTTCTTTAACTCAAGTCTTAAATTAAAGTCGAGTTCTAATTGGCTGGATTATCCCGCCTCAGAAGAGAGCTGAGTTTTTATTGGTTGTTGCATCACAATGCTGGAAATATTTATTAGTAAATGACAAAAATGTGACTCAAAACAAAGATTTTTGTTGAATTTAAGGCAAAATAAAGGAAAAAATTGTTCATACATTTATATGAACATTGTAGGCTTCATGTTCACTATGTAGGCTTCATGTTCACTATGTAGGCTTCATGTTCACTGTGTAGGCTTCATGTTCACTATGTAGGCTTCATGTTCACTATGTAGGCTTCATGTTCACTATGTAGGCTTCATGTTCACTATGTAGGCTTCATGTTCACTATGTAGGCTTCATGTTCACTATGTAGGCTTCATGTTCACTGTGTAGGCTTCATGTTCACTATGTAGGCTTCATGTTCACTATGTAGGCTTCATGTTCACTATGTAGGCTTCATGTTCACTATGTAGGCTTCATGTTCACTGTGTAGGCTTCATGTTCACTGTGTAGGCTTCATGTTCACTATGTAGGCTTCATGTTCACTATGTAGGCTTCATGTTCACTATGTAGGCTTCATGTTCACTATGTAGGCTTCATGTTCACTATGTAGGCTTCATGTTCACTGTGTAGGCTTCATGTTCACTATGTAGGCTTCATGTTCACTGTGTAGGCTTCATGTTCACTGTGTAGGCTTCATGTTCACTATGTAGGCTTCATGTTCACTGTGTAGGCTTCATGTTCACTGTGTAGGCTTCATGTTCACTATGTAGGCTTCATGTTCACTATGTAGGCTTCATGTTCACTATGTAGGCTTCATGTTCACTGTGTAGGCTTCATGTTCACTGTGTAGGCTTCATGTTCACTATGTAGGCTTCATGTTCACTATGTAGGCTTCATGTTCACTATGTAGGCTTCATGTTCACTATGTAGGCTTCATGTTCACTGTGTAGGCTTCATGTTCACTGTGTAGGCTTCATGTTCACTGTGTAGGCTTCATGTTCACTATGTAGGCTTCACTGTGTAGGCTTCATGTTCACTCATGTTCACTGTGTAGGCTTCATGTTCACTGTGTAGGCTTCATGTTCACTATGTAGGCTTCATGTTCACTGTGTAGGCTTCATGTTCACTATGTAGGCTTCATGTTCACTGTGTAGGCTTCATGTTCACTGTGTAGGCTTCATGTTCACTATGTAGGCTTCATGTTCACTGTGTAGGCTTCATGTTCACTGTGTAGGCTTCATGTTCACTATGTAGGCTTCATGTTCACTATGTAGGCTTCATGTTCACTATGCAGGCTTCATGTTCACTGTGTAGGCTTCATGTTCACTATGTAGGCTTCATGTTCACTGTGTAGGCTTCATGTTCACTGTGTAGGCTTCATGTTCACTATGTAGGCTTCATGTTCACTATGTAGGCTTCATGTTCACTATGTAGGCTTCATGTTCACTATGTAGGCTTCATGTTCACTATGTAGGCTTCATGTTCACTATGTAGGCTTCATGTTCACTATGTAGGCTTCATGTTCACTATGTACTTCATGTTCACTGTGTAGGCTTCATGTTCACTATGTAGGCTTCATGTTCACTGTGTAGGCTTCATGTTCACTGTGTAGGCTTCATGTTCACTATGTAGGCTTCATGTTCACTATGTAGGCTTCATGTTCACTGTGTAGGCTTCATGTTCACTGTGTAGGCTTCATGTTCACTGTGTAGGCTTCATGTTCACTGTGTAGGCTTCATGTTCACTATGTAGGCTTCATGTTCACTGTGTAGGCTTCATATTCATTGTGTAGGCTTCATGTTCACTGTGTAGGCTTCATGTTCACTGTGTAGGCTTCATGTTCACTGTGTAGGCTTCATGTTCACTGTGTAGGCTTCATGTTCACTATGTAGGCTTCATGTTCACTGTGTAGGCTTCATGTTCACTATGTAGGCTTCATGTTCACTATGTAGGCTTCATGTTCACTATGTAGGCTTCATGTTCACTATGTAGGCTTCATGTTCACATGTTCACTGTAGGCTTCATGTAGGCTTCATGTTCACTGATCAACCAGGCTGTTGCTGCTGGCTGCACGCAAACCAACGTGTAGGCTTCATGTTCACTAGGTGAGATCCTCCGACATGATCACTCCCAGGTCTTTGACGTTGGTGTTTCGCTCTATTTTGTGGCCAGAATTTGTTTTGTACTCTGATGAAGATTTAATTTCCTCATGTTTACCATATCTGAGTAATTGAAATTTCTCATCGTTGAACTTCATATTGTTTTCTGCAGCCCACTGAAAGATTTGGTTGATGTCCGCCTGGAGCCTTGCAGTGTCTGCAATGGAAGACACTGTCATGCAGATTCGGGTGTCATCTGCAAAGGAAGACACGGTGCTGTGGCTGACATCCTTGTCTATGTCGGATATGAGGATGAGGAACAAGATGGGAGCTAGTACTGTGCCTTGTGGAACAGAGCTTTTCACCGTAGCTGCCTCGGACTTTACTCTGTTGACGACTACTCTCTGTGTTCTGTTAGTGAGGAAATTATAGATCCATCGACCAACTTCATGTTCACTGTGTAGGCTTCATGTTCACTGTGTAGGCTTCATATTCACTGTGTAGGCTTCATGTTCACTGTGTAGGCTTCATGTTCACTGTGTAGGCTCCATGTTCACTATGTAGGCTTCATGTTCACTGTGTAGGCTTCATGTTCATTATGTAGGCTTCATGTTCACTGTGTAGGCTTCATATTCACTGTGTAGGCTTCATGTTCACTATGTAGGCTTCATATTCACTGTGTAGGCTTCATGTTCACTGTATAGGCTTCATGTTCACTATGTAGGCTTCATGTTCACTGTGTAGGCTTCATGTTCACTGTGTAGGCTTCATGTTCACTGTGTAGGCTTCATGTTCACTATGTAGGCTTCATGTTCACTATGTAGGCTTCATGTTCACTATGTAGGCTTCATGTTCACTGTGTAGGCTTCATGTTCACTATGTAGGCTTCATGTTCACTATGTAGGCTTCATGTTCACTATGTAGGCTTCATGTTCACTATGTAGGCTTCATGTTCACTATGTAGGCTTCATGTTCACTGTGTAGGCTTCATGTTCACTATGTAGGCTTCATGTTCACTGTGTAGGCTTCATGTTCACTGTGTACGCTTCATGTTCACTATGTAGGCTTTATGTTCACTGTGTAGGCTTCATGTTCACTATGTAGGTTTCATGTTCACTATGTAGGCTTCATGTCCACTATGTAGGCTTCATCTTCACTGTGTAGGCTTCATGTTCACTATGTAGGCTTCATGTTCACTGTGTAGGCTTCATGTTCACTATGTAGGCTTCATGTTCACTGTGTAGGCTTCATGTTCACTATGTAGGCTTCATGTTCACTGTGTAGGCTTCATGTTCACTGTGTAGGCTTCATGTTCACTATGTAGGCTTCATGTTCACTGTGTAGGCTTCATGTTCACTATGTAGGCTTCATGTACACGGTGTAGGCTTCATGTTCACTGTGTAGGCTTCATGTTCACGGTGTAGGCTTCATGTTCACTATGTATGCTTCATGTTCACTATGTAGGCTTCATGTTCACTGTGTAGGCTTCATGTTCACTATGTAGGCTTCATGTTCACTATGTAGGCTTCATGTTCACTATGTAGGCTTCATGTTCACTGTGTAGGCTTCATGTTCACTATGTAGGCTTTATGTTCACTGTGTAGGCTTCATGTTCACTATGTAGGCTTCATGTTCACTATGTAGGCTTCATGTTCACTGTGTAGGCTTCATGTTCACTGTGTAGGCTTCATGTTCACTATGTAGGCTTCATGTTCACTATGTAGGCTTCATGTTCACTGTGTAGGCTTCATGTTCACTGTGTAGGCTTCATGTTCACTATGTAGGTTTCATGTTCACTATGTAGGCTTCATGTCCACTATGTAGGCTTCATCTTCACTGTGTAGGCTTCATGTTCACTATGTAGGCTTCATGTTCACTGTGTAGGCTTCATGTTCACTATGTAGGCTTCATGTTCACTGTGTAGGCTTCATGTTCACTATGTAGGCTTCATGTTCACTGTGTAGGCTTCATGTTCACTGTGTAGGCTTCATGTTCACTATGTAGGCTTCATGTTCACTGTGTAGGCTTCATGTTCACGGAGTAGGCTTCATGTTCACTATGTAGGCTTCATGTTCACTATGTAGGCTTCATGTTCACTGTGTAGGCTTCATGTTCACGGTGTAGGCTTCATGTTCACGGTGTAGGCTTCATGTTCACTATGTAGGCTTCATGTTCACTATGTAGGCTTCATGTTCACTGTGTAGGCTTCATGTTCACTATGTAGGCTTCATGTTCACTATGTAGGCTTCATGTTCACTGTGTAGGCTTCATGTTCACTATGTAGCCTTCATGTTCACTGTGTAGGCTTCATGTTCACTATGTAGGCTTCATGTTCACTGTGTAGGCTTCATGTTCACTGTGTAGGCTTCATGTTCACTGTCTAGGCTTCATGTTCACTATGTAGGCTTCATGTTCACTATGTAGGCTTCATGTTCACTGTGTAGGCTTCATGTTCACTATGTAGGCTTCATGTTCACTGTGTAGGCTTCATGTTCACTGTGTAGGCTTCATGTTCACTGTGTAGGCTTCATGTTCACTATGTAGGCTTCATGTTCACTATGTAGGCTTCATGTTCACTGTGTAGGCTTCATGTTCACTATGTAGGCTTCATGTTCACTGTGTAGGTTTCATGTTCACTATGTAGGCTTCATGTTCACTGTGTAGGCTTCATGTTCACTATGTAGGCTTCCTGTTCACTGTGTAGGCTTCATGTTCACTTCGTAGGCTTCATGTTCGCTATGTAGGCTTCACGTTCACTATGTAGGCTTCATGTTCACTATGTAGGCTTCATGTTCACTGTGTAGGCTTCATGTTCACTGTGTAGGCTTCATGTTCACTATGTAGGCTCCATGTTCGCTAGGTAGGCTTCATGTTCACTATGTAGGCTTCATGTTCACTGTGTAGGCTTCATGTTCACTATGTAGGCTTCATGTTCACTGTGTAGGCTTCATGTTCACTGTGTAGGCTTCATGTTCACTATGTAGGCTTCATGTTCACTGTGTAGGCTTCATGTTCACTATGTAGGCTTCATGTTCACTATGTAGGCTTCATGTTCACTGTGTAGGCTTCATGTTCACTATGTAGGCTTCATGTTCACTGTGTAGGCTTCATGTTCACTATGTAGGCTTCATGTTCACTATGTAGGCTTCATGTTCACGGTGTAGGCTTCATGTTCACTATGTAGGCTTCATGTTCACTATGTAGGCTTTATGTTCATGGTGTAGGCTTCATGTTCACTATGTAGGCTTCATGTTCACTATGTAGGCTTCATGTTCACTGTGTAGGCTTCATGTTCACTATGTAGGCTTCATGTTCACTATGTACATTGCAGAGTCACTTGTTTGCACAGAACTGCTTAATGCCTCAAATGATGTAGTGGAAGTTTTAGTAGTAAAGGTCGAGAACCAAAACCTAGTCATTGTGGTAGTCTACAAGCCTCCGGATGCAACATCCCAGCAATTCCAGGAACAGCTGTTAAAAATTGACCACTGTCTGGAAAATCTTCCAGCTCCTGCACCCAACATCTTGCTCCTGGGGGATTTCAACTTAAGGCACCTAAAATGGAGGAATATAGCAAATAATATTGTTGCAGTAATAACACCAGGAGGCAGCTCTGATGAAAACTCACACTCACGCGAGCTTTTAAATCTCTGCACAAAATTCAATTTAAACCAGCAAATAATAGAGCCTACTAGACTGGAGAATACACTAGACCTCATCTTCACTAACAATGATGATCTGATAAGAAATGTCACCATATCAAAAACAATATACTCAGATCACAACATAATTGAGGTTCAGACATGTATGCGTGGAGCCCCAGACCGACAAAATGAGACTAGTCACGAGGGAGCATTCACCAAATTCAACTTCAATAACAAAAACATAAAGTGGGACCAAGTAAACCAAGTCCTAACCGATATAAGCTGGGAAGATATACTAAGCAACACAGACCCCAACTTATGCCTAGAACAGATTAACTTGGTGGCACTCGATGTATGCACAAGGCTTATTCCTCTAAGAAAAAGGAGGAGTAGATGTAAAATAGAAAGAGACAGGCGCTCCCTTTACAGGCGACGGAAAAGAATAACAGATTTTAGATTTTAGATTTTGCCACCGAAGTGGCTAGTTTATTGTGCGCCCCATATCCATCCTGTGGACGGTAGCGCGAGAGCATATGGATACACAAAAGGCCTATGAACTAGGCCCCAAAGGGTTAACAGGAATACATATGGATTTATATCTACATATCTATAGTTCACTTATCTGTTACAAGCAAATTTAGGAAATTTGCTTAGTATATCTGGTATCTTATTTTCATTAATAAGATGTCTTGACATGTCACATAGGTTATTATACTGTCTGTCTCTGTATTCCTCAATAAGTGAACAATTAAGCACATTGTGTTCAAGAGAGTGACCATATGCCTGATCACATAATTTACATTTAGTTTGATCATCATCTGTGAGTCTCCCAAACTGCCAGAAGTACTTGTAACCAAGCCTAAGCCTGGCCACTACAACATCAGTCAGTACTTGTAACCAAGCCTAAGCCTGGCCACTACAACATCAGTCAGTACTTGTAACCAAGCCTAAGCCTGGCCACTACAACATCAGTCAGTACTTGTAACCAAGCCTAAGCCTGGCCACTACAACATCAGTCAGTCTGTTCACATTGGAAGTTGCTCCATAAACATACTTATCTACGTTCATGTTATCATAGTGGGTTATAGATCTACTCAGGCTTCTAACTGCATTCCTATAACAGTCATTTTCATTATTTACTTCTCTCCTAATATTATTCCTAATGCTAGACACAGTTATACCAAAGTTATATTCTACATTCTCCTTCTGGGTACTCTTCTTGGCTAACATATCAACTTTATCATGAAGGAGTAATCCAATGTGTGATGGGATCCATAGCAATTGTACATTAATTCCTTTGTCCCTAATTTTTGAGTATCTATACCTGGCTTCCCCAATGAGCATGTTGCTGGAGTCATTATATGAGCCAAGAGCCTTCAATGATGACATAGAATCAGTAATGATGATAGAGTCAAGCTCAGTGTCATAGGTTAGCTTTAGCGCCATTAGGATTGCAAACAATTCAGTTTGCAGTGTAGACGCCCAGTTGTTAATTCTTATGCCTAACTCAACAAATTTATTATAGTTCTTAACTAGGGAGGTGGCAACAAGAGCAGATGCAGCCCTGCCAGAAGACTCCTGTTGAGATCCATCAGTGTATATAACTTGTGATAACTTATTACTACCAGCTAGGCGAAAAATTTCTTCTTGAGCAGTTGCTCTAACAAGAGATTTAAGGAAGGGATTACTGAGCGGCTAAAAGAGGTCAATATATCTGAAATGCGCAGGGAGACACTGGTCAGAGAAATAGCAAGCATCGAACTTAAGCTAAAGGAATCTTATAGGAGTCAGGAATCGCGGGAAGAACTAAAAGCCATAAATGAAATCGAAAGAAACCCAAAGTATTTCTTCTCCTATGCCAAATCAAAGTCGAGAACAACGTCCAGTATTGGCCCCCTACTTAAACAAGATGGGTCCTACACAGATGACAGCAAGGAAATGAGTGAGCTACTCAAGTCCCAATATGACTCAGTTTTTAGCAAGCCGCTAACCAGACTGAGAGTCGAAGATCAAAATGAATTTTTTATGAGAGAGCCACAAAATTTGGTTAACACAAGCCTATCCGATGTTATCCTGACGCCAAATGACTTCGAACAGGCGATAAATGACATGCCCATGCACTCTGCCCCAGGGCCAGACTCATGGAACTCTGTGTTCATCAAGAACTGCAAGAAGCCCCTATCACGAGCCTTTTCCATCCTATGGAGAGGGAGCATGGACACGGGGGTCGTCCCACAGTTACTAAAAACAACAGACATAGCCCCACTCCACAAAGGGGGCAGTAAAGCAACAGCAAAGAACTACAGACCAATAGCACTAACATCCCATATCATAAAAATCTTTGAAAGGGTCCTAAGAAGCAAGATCACCACCCATCTAGAAACCCATCAGTTACACAACCCAGGGCAACATGGGTTTAGAACAGGTCGCTCCTGTCTGTCTCAACTACTGGATCACTACGACAAGGTCCTAAATGCACTAGAAGATAAAAAGAATGCAGATGTAATATATACAGACTTTGCAAAAGCCTTCGACAAGTGTGACCATGGCGTAATAGCGCACAAAATGCGTGCTAAAGGAATAACAGGAAAAGTCGGTCGATGGATCTATAATTTCCTCACTAACAGAACACAGAGAGTAGTCGTCAACAGAGTAAAGTCCGAGGCAGCTACGGTGAAAAGCTCTGTTCCACAAGCCACAGTACTCGCTCCCATCTTGTTCCTCATCCTCATATCCGACATAGACAAGGATGTCAGCCACAGCACCGTGTCTTCCTTTGCAGATGACACCCGAATCTGCATGACAGTGTCTTCCATTGCAGACACTGCAAGGCTCCAGGCGGACATCAACCAAATCTTTCAGTGGGCTGCAGAAAACAATATGAAGTTCAACGATGAGAAATTTCAATTACTCAGATATGGTAAACACGAGGAAATTAAATTTTCATCAGAGTACAAAACAAATTCTGGCCACAAAATAGAGCGAAACACCAACGTCAAAGACCTGGGAGTGATCATGTCGGAGGATCTCACCTTCAAGGACCATAACATTGTATCAATCGCATCTGCTAGAAAAATGACAGGATGGATAATGAGAACCTTCAAAACTAGGGAGGCCAAGCCCATGATGACACTCTTCAGGTCACTTGTTCTATCTAGGCTGGAATATTGGTGCACACTAACAGCACCTTTCAAGGCAGGTGAAATTGCTGACCTAGAAAATGTACAGAGAACCTTCACGGCGCGCATAACGGAGATAAAACACCTCAATTACTGTGAGCGCTTGAGGTTCCTAAACCTGTATTCCCTGGAACGCAGGAGGGAAAGATACATGATTATATACACCTGGAAAATCCTAGAGGGACTAGTACCGAACTTGCACACGAAAATCACTCACTACGAAAGCAAAAGACTTGGCAGACGATGCAACATCCCCCCAATGAAAAGCAGGGGTGTCACTAGCACGTTAAGAGACCATACAATAAGTGTCAGGGGCCCGAGACTGTTCAACTGCCTCCCAGCATACATAAGGGGGATTACCAACAGACCCCTGGCAGTCTTCAAGCTGGCACTGGACAAGCACCTAAAGTCGGTTCCTGACCAGCCGGGCTATGGCTCGAAAGTTGGTTTGCATGCAGCCAGCAGTAACAGCCTGGTTGATCAGGCTCTGATCCACCAGGAGGCCTGGTCACAGACCGGGCCGCGGGGGCGTTGACCCCTGGAACTCTCTCCAGGTAAACTCCAGCTTTGTTATGTAACTTTCTGTAGCTTTGTTATGTAACTTTCTGTAGCTTTGTTATGTAGCTTTGTTATGTAACTTTCTGTAGCTTTGTTATGTAACTTTCTGTAGCTTTGTTATGTAGCTTTGTTATGTAACTTTCTGTAGCTTTGTTATGTAACTTTCTGTAGCTTTGTTATGTAGCTTTGTTATGTAACTTTCTGTAGCTTTGTTATGTAGCTTTGTTATGTAACTTTCTGTAGCTTTGTTATGTAGCTTTATGTAACTTTCTGTAGCTTTGTTATGTAGCTTTGTTATGTAACTTTCTGTAGCTTTGTTATGTAGCTTTGTTATGTAACTTTCTGTAGCTTTGTTATGTAACTTTCTGTAGCTTTGTTATGTAGCTTTGTTATGTAACTTTCTGTAGCTTTGTTATGTAGCTTTGTTATGTAGCTTTGTTATGTAACTTTCTGTAGCTTTGTTATGTAGCTTTGTTATGTAGCTTTGTTATGTAACTTTCTGTAGTTTTGTTATGTAACTTTCCGTAGCTTTGTTATGTAGCTTTGTTATGTAACTTTTTGTAGCTTTGTTATGTAACTTTCTGTAGCTTTGTTATGTAGCTTTCTGTAGCTTTGTTATGTAACTTTCTGTAGCTTTGTTATGTAGCTTTGTTATGTAGCTTTGTTATGTAACTTTCTGTAGCTTTGTTATGTAACTTTCTGTAGCTTTGTTATGTAGCTTTCTGTAGCTTTGTTATGTAGCTTTGTTATGTAACTTTCTGTAGCTTTATGATGTAGCTTTGTTATGTAGCTTTGTTATGTAACTTTCTGTAGCTTTGTTATGTAGCTTTGTTATGTAGCTTTGTTATGTAGCTTTGTTATGTAAGTTTCTGTAGCTTTGTTATGTAGCTTTGTTATGTAACTTTCTGTAGCTTTGTTATGTAGCTTTGTTATGTAGCTTTGTTATGTAGCTTTGTTATGTAAGTTTCTGTAGCTTTGTTATGTAGCTTCGTTATGTAACTTTCTGTAGCTTTGTTATGTATCTTTGTTATGTAACGTTCTGTAGCTTTGTTATGTAGCTTTGTTATGTAGCTTGGTTATGTAACTTTCTGTAGCTTTGTTATGTAGCTTTGTTATGTAGCTTTGTTATGTAGCTTTGTTATGTAACTTTCTGTAGCTTTGTTATGTAGCTTTGTTATGTAGCTTTGTTATGTAACGTTCTGTAGCTTTGTTATGTAGCTTTGTTATGTAGCTTTGTTATGTAACTTTCTGTAGCTTTGTTATGTAGCTTTGTTATGTAGCTTTGTTATGTAGCTTTGTTATGTAGCTTTGTTATGTAGCTTTGTTATGTAGCTTTGTTATGTAGCTTTGTTATGTAACGTTCTGTAGCTTTGTTATGTAGCTTTGTTATGTAGCTTTGTTATGTAACTTTCTGTAGCTTTGTTATGTAACTTTCTGTAGCTTTGTTATGTAGCTTTGTTATGTAACTTTCTGTAGCTTTGTTATGTAGCTTTGTTATGTAGCTTTGTTATGTAGCTTTGTTATGTAGCTTTGTTATGTAGCTTTCTGTAGCTTTGTTATGTAGCTTTGTTATGTAACTTTCTGTAGCTTTGTTATGTAGCTTTGTTATGTAACTTTCTGTAGCTTTGTTATGTAGCTTTGTTATGTAGCTTTGTTATGTAACTTTCTGTAGCTTTGTTATGTAACTTTCTGTAGCTTTGTTATGTAGCTTTGTTATGTAGCTTTGTTATGTAACTTTCTGTAGCTTTGTTATGTAACTTTCTGTAGCTTTGTTATGTAGCTTTGTTATGTAACTTTCTGTAGCTTTGTTATGTAGCTTTGTTATGTAGCTTTGTTATGTAGCTTTGTTATGTAGCTTTGTTATGTAGCTTTCTGTAGCTTTGTTATGTAGCTTTGTTATGTAACTTTCTGTAGCTTTGTTATGTAGCTTTGTTATGTAACTTTCTGTAGCTTTGTTATGTAGCTTTGTTATGTAGCTTTGTTATGTAACTTTTTGTAGCTTTGTTATGTAACTTTCTGTAGCTTTGTTATGTAGCTTTGTTATGTAGCTTTGTTATGTAGCTTTGTTATGTAGCTTTCTGTAGCTTTATGTAGCTTTGTTATGTAGCTTTGTTATGTAGCTTTGTTATGTAACTTTCTGTAGCTTTGTTATGTAACTTTCTGTAGCTTTGTTATGTAGCTTTGTTATGTAACTTTCTGTAGCTTTGTTATGTAGCTTTGTTATGTAGCTTTGTTATGTAACTTTCTGTAGCTTTACCTGGAGTTTACCTGGAGAGAGTTTCGGGGGTCAACGCCCCCGCGGCCCGGTCTGTGACCAGGCCTCCTGGTGGATCAGCGCCTGATCAACCAGGCTGTTGCTGCTGGCTGCACGCAAACCAACGTACGAGCCACAGCCCGGCTGATCAGGAACTGACTTTAGGTGCTTGTCCAGTGCCTGCTTGAAGACTGCCAGGGGTCTGTTGGTAATCCCCCTTATGTGTGCTGGGAGGCAGTTGAACAGTCTCGGGCCCCTGACACTCATTGTATGGTCTCTTAACGTGCTAGTGACACCCCTGCTTTTCATTGGGGGGATGTTGCATCGTCTGCCAAGTCTTTTGCTTTCGTAGTGAGTGATTTTCGTGTGCAAGTTCGGTACTAGTCCCTCTAGGATTTTCCAGGTGTATATAATCATGTATATAATCATGTAGCTTTGTTATGTAGCTTTGTTATGTAGCTTTCTGTAGCTTTGTTATGTAGCTTTGTTATGTAATTTTCTGTAGCTTTATGATGTAGCTTTGTTATGTAGCTTTGTTATGTAGCTTTCTGTAGCTTTGTTATGTAGCTTTGTTATGTAGCTTTGTTATGTAGCTTTGTTATGTAACTTTCTGTAGCTTTGTTATGTAGCTTTGTTATGTAACTTTCTGTAGCTTTGTTATGTAGCTTTGTTATGTAGCTTTCTGTAGCTTTGTTATGTAGCTTTGTTATGTAGCTTTCTGTAGCTTTGTTATGTAGCTTTGTTATGTAACTTTCTGTAGCTTTATGATGTAGCTTTGTTATGTAGCTTTGTTGTGTAGCTTTGTTATGTAGCTTTGTTATGTAACTTTCTGTAGCTTTGTTATGTAGCTTTGTTATGTAACTTTCTGTAGCTTTGTTATGTAGCTTTGTTATGTAGCTTTGTTATGTAGCTTTGTTATGTAACTTTCTGTAGCTTTATGATGTAGCTTTGTTATGTAGCTTTGTTATGTAGCTTTCTGTAGCTTTGTTATGTAGCTTTGTTATGTAACTTTCTGTAGCTTTATGATGTAGCTTTGTTATGTAGCTTTGTTGTGTAGCTTTGTTATGTAGCTTTGTTATGTAGCTTTGTTATGTAGCTTTGTTATGTAACTTTCTGTAGCTTTGTTATGTAGCTTTGTTATGTAGCTTTGTTATGTAACTTTCTGTAGCTTTGTTATGTAGCTTTGTTATGTAGCTTTGTTATGTAACTTTCTGTAGCTTTGTTATGTAACTTTCTGTAGCTTTGTTATGTAGCTTTGTTATGTAGCTTTGTTATGTAGCTTTCTGTAGCTTTGTTATGTAGCTTTGTTATGTAGCTTTCTGTAGCTTTATGATGTAGCTTTGCTATGTAGCTTTGTTATGTAGCTTTCTGTAGCTTTGTTATGTAGCTTTATGTAACTTTCTGTAGCTTTGTTATGTAGCTTTGTTATGTAACTTTGTTATGTAGCTTTGTTATGTAGCTTTGTTATGTAAGTTTCTGTAGCTTTGTTATGTAGCTTCGTTATGTAACTTTCTGTAGCTTTGTTATGTAGCTTTGTTATGTAGCTTTGTTATGTAACGTTCTGTAGCTTTGTTATGTAGCTTTGTTATGTAGCTTTGTTATGTAACTTTCTGTAGCTTTGTTATGTAGCTTTGTTATGTAGCTTTGTTATGTAGCTTTGTTATGTAACTTTCTGTAGCTTTGTTATGTAGCTTTGTTATGTAGCTTTGTTATGTAACTTTCTGTAGCTTTGTTATGTCTCTTTGTTATGTAGCTTTGTTATGTAGCTTTGTTATGTAACGTTCTGTAGCTTTGTTATGTAGCTTTGTTTTGTAGCTTTATGTAACTTTCTGTAGCTTTGTTATGTAACTTTCTGTAGCTTTGTTATGTAGCTTTCTGTAGGTTTATTATGTAGCTTTCTGTAGGTTTATTATGTAGCTTTCTGTAGGTTTATTATGTAGCTTTCTGTAGGTTAATTATGTAGCTTTCTGTAGGTTTATTATGTAGCTTTCTGTAGGTTTATTATGTAGCTTTCTGTAGGGTCCTAAGAAGCAAGATCACCACCCATCTAGAAACCCATCAGTTACACAACCCAGGGCAACATGGGTTTAGAACAGGTCGCTCCTGTCTGTCTCAACTATTGGATCACTACGACAAGGTCCTAAATGCACTAGAAGACAAAAAGAATGCAGATGTAATATATACAGACTTTGCAAAAGCCTTCGACAAGTGTGACCATGGCGTAATAGCGCACAAAATGCGTGCTAAAGGAATAACAGGAAAAGTTGGTAGATGGATCTATAATTTCCTCACTAACAGAACACAGAGAGTAGTCGTCAACAGAGTAAAGTCCGAGGCAGCTACGGTGAAAAGCTCTGTTCCACAAGGCACGGTACTAGCTCCCATCTTGTTCCTCATCCTCATATCCGACATAGACAAGGATGTCAGCCACAGCACCGTGTCTTCCTTTGCAGATGACACCCGAATCTGCATGACAGTGTCTTCCATTGCAGACACTGCAAGGCTCCAGGCGGACATCAACCAAATCTTTCAGTGGGCTGCAGAAAACAATATGAAGTTCAACGATGAGAAATTTCAATTACTCAGATATGGTAAACATGAGGAAATTAAATCTTCATCAGAGTACAAAACAAATTCTGGCCACGAAATAGAGCGAAACACCAACGTCAAAGACCTGGGAGTGATCATGTCGGAGGATCTCACCTTCAAGGACCATAACATTGTATCAATCGCATCTGCTAGAAAAATGACAGGATGGATAATGAGAACCTTCAAAACTAGGGAGGCCAAGCCCATGATGACACTATTCAGGTCACTTGTTCTATCTAGGCTGGAATATTGCTGCACTCTAACAGCACCTTTCAAGGCAGGTGAAATTGCCGACCTAGAAAATGTACAGAGAACCTTCACGGCGCGCATAACGGAGATAAAACACCTCAATTATTGGGAGCGCTTGAGGTTTCTAAACCTGTATTCCCTGGAACGCAGGAGGGAGAGATACATGATTATATACACCTGGAAAATCCTAGAGGGACTAGTACCGAACTTGCACACGAAAATCACTCACTACGAAAGCAAAAGACTTGGCAGACGATGCACCATCCCCCCAATGAAAAGCAGGGGTGTCACTAGCACGTTAAGAGACCATACAATAAGTGTCAGGGGCCCGAGACTGTTCAACTGCCTCCCAGCACACATAAGGGGGATTACCAACAGACTCCTGGCAGTCTTCAAGCTGGCACTGGACAAGCACCTAAAGTCAGTTCCTGATCAGCCGGGCTGTGGCTCGTACGTTGGTTTGCGTGCAGCCAGCAGCAACAGCCTGGTTGATCAGTCGCTGATCCACCAGGAGGCCTGGTCACAGACAGGGCCGCGGGGGCGTTGACCCCCGAAACTCTCTCCAGGTAAACTCCAGGGTTATTATGTAGCTTTCTGAAGGTTTATTATGTAGCTTTCTGTAGGTTTATTATGTAGCTTTCTGTAGGGTTATTATGTAGCTTTCTGAAGGTTTATTATGTAGCTTTCTGTAGGTTTATTATGTAGCTTTCTGTAGGGTTATTATGTAGCTTTCTGTAGGGTTATTATGTAGCTTTCTGAAGGTTTATTATGTAGCTTTCTGTAGGTTTATTATGTAGCTTTCTGTAGGGTTATTATGTAGCTTTCTGAAGGTTTATTATGTAGCTTTCTGTAGGTTTATTATGTAGCTTTCTGTAGGTTTATTATGTAGCTTTCTGTAGGTTTATTATGTAGCTTTCTGTAGGTTTATTATGTAGCTTTCTGTAGGTTTATTATGTAGCTTTCTGTAGGTTTATTATGTAGCTTTCTGTAGGTTTATTATGTAGCTTTCTGTAGGTTTATTATGTAGCTTTCTGTAGGGTTATAATGTAGCTTTCTGAAGGTTTATTATGTAGCTTTCTGTAGGTTTATTATGTAGCTTTCTGTAGGTTTATTATGTAGCTTTCTGTAGGGTTATTATGTAGCTTTCTGTAGGGTTATTATGTAGCTTTCTGTAGGTTTATTATGTAGCTTTCTGTAGGTTTATTATGTAGCTTTCTGTAGGTTTATTATGTAGCTTTCTGTAGGTTTATTATGTAACTTTCTGTAGGTTTATTATGTAGCTTTCTGAAGGTTTATTATGTAGCTTTCTGTAGGTTTATTATGTAGCTTTCTGTAGGTTTATTATGTAGCTTTCTGTAGGGTTATTATGTAGCTTTCTGTAGGTTTATTATGTAGCTTTCTCTAGGTTTATTATGTAGCTTTCTGTAGGTTTATTATGTAGCTTTCTCTAGGTTTATTATGTAGCTTTCTGTAGGTTTATTATGTAGCTTTCTGTAGGTTTATTATGTAACTTTCTGTAGGTTTATTATGTAGCTTTCTGTAGGTTTATTATGTAGCTTTCTGTAGGTTTATTATGTAGCTTTCTGTAGGTTTATTATGTAACTTTCTGTAGGTTTATTATGTAGCTTTCTGTAGGTTTATTATGTAGCTTTCTGTAGGTTTATTATGTAGCTTTCTGTAGGTTTATTATGTAGCTTTCTGTAGGTTTGTTATGTAGCTTTCTGTAGGTTTATTATGTAGCTTTCTGTAGGTTTATTATGTAGCTTTCTGTAGGTTTGTTATGTAGCTTTCTGTAGGTTTATTATGTAGCTTTCTGTAGGTTTATTATGTAGCTTTCTGAAGGTTTATTATGTAGATTTCTGTAGGTTTATTATGTAGCTTTCTGTAGGTTTATTATGTAGCTTTCTGTAGGTTTATTATGTAGCTTTCTGTAGGTTTATTATATAGCTTTCTGTAGGTTTATTATGTAGCTTTCTGTAGGTTTATTATGTAGCTTTCTGTAGGTTTGTTATGTAACTTTCTGTAGGTTTATTATGTAGCTTTCTGTAGGTTTATTTTGTAGCTTTCTGTAGGTTTATTATGTAGCTTTCTGTAGGTTTATTATGTAGCTTTCTGTAGGTTTATTATGTAGCTTTCTGTAGGTTTATTATGTAGCTTTCTGTAGGTTTATTATGTAGCTTTCTGTAGGTTTATTATGTAGCTTTCTGTAGGTTTATTATGTAGCTTTCTGTAGGTTTATTATGTAGCTTTCTGTAGGTTTGTTATGTAACTTTCTGTAGGTTTATTATGTAGCTTTCTGTAGGTTTATTATGTAGCTTTCTGTAGGTTTATTATGTAGCTTTCTGTAGGTTTATTATGTAGCTTTCTGTAGGTTTATTATGTAGCTTTCTGTAGGGTCCTAAGAAGCAAGATCACCACCCATCTAGAAACCCATCAGTTACACAACCCAGGGCAACATGGGTTTAAAACAGGTCGCTCCTGTCTGTCTCAACTACTGGATCACTACGACAAGGTCCTAAATGCACTAGAAGATAAAAAGAATGCAGATGTAATATATACAGACTTTGCAAAAGCCTTCGACAAGTGTGACCATGGCGTAATAGCGCACAAAATGCGCGCTAAAGGAATAACAGGAAAAGTCGGTCGATGGATCTATAATTTCCTCACTAACAGAACACAGAGAGTAGTCGTCAACAGAGTAAAGTCCGAGGCAGCTACGGTGAAAAGCTCTGTTCCACAAGGCACAGTACTAGCTCCCATCTTGTTCCTCATCCTCATATCCGACATAGACAAGGATGTCAGCCACAGCACCGTGTCTTCCTTTGCAGATGACACCCGAATCTGCATGACAGTGTCTTCCATTGCAGACACTGCAAGGCTCCAGGCGGACATCAACCAAATCTTTCAGTGGGCTGCAGAAAACAATATGAAGTTCAACGATGAGAAATTTCAATTACTCAGATATGGTAAACATGAGGAAATTAAATCTTCATCAGAGTACAAAACAAATTCTGGCCACAAAATAGAGCGAAACACCAACGTCAAAGACCTGGGAGTGATCATGTCGGAGGATCTCACCTTCAAGGACCATAACACTGTATCAATCGCATCTGCTAGAAAAATGACAGGATGGATAATGAGAACCTTCAAAACTAGGGAGGCCAAGCCCATGATGACACTCTTCAGGTCACTTGTTCTATCTAGGCTGGAATATTGGTGCACACTAACAGCACCTTTCAAGGCAGGTGAAATTGCTGACCTAGAAAATGTACAGAGAACCTTCACGGCGCGCATAACGGAGATAAAACACCTCAATTACTGTGAGCGCTTGAGGTTCCTAAACCTGTATTCCCTGGAACGCAGGAGGGAGAGATACATGATTATATACACCTGGAAAATCCTAGAGGGACTAGTACCGAACTTGCACACGAAAATCACTCACTACGAAAGCAAAAGACTTGGCAGACGATGCACCATCCCCCCAATGAAAAGCAGGGGTGTCACTAGCACGTTAAGAGACCATACAATAAGTGTCAGGGGCCCGAGACTGTTCAACTGCCTCCCAGCACACATAAGGGGGATTACCAACAGACCCCTGGCAGTCTTCAAGCTGGCACTGGACAAACACCTAAAGTCGGTTCCTGACCAGCCGGGCTGTGGCTCGTAAGTTGGTTTGCATGCAGCCAGCAGCAACAGCCTGGTTGATCAGGCTCTGATCCACCAGGAGGCCTGGTCACAGACCGGGCCGCGGTGGCGTTGACCCCTGGAACTCTCTCCAGGTAAACTCCAGCTTTGTTATGTAACTTTCTGTAGCTTTGTTATGTAGCTTTGTTATGTAACTTTCTGTAGCTTTGTTATGTAACTTTCTGTAGCTTTGTTATGTAACTTTCTGTAGCTTTGTTATGTAGCTTTGTTATGTAACTTTCTGTAGCTTTGTTATGTAGCTTTGTTATGTAACTTTCTGTAGCTTTGTTATGTAGCTTTGTTATGTAACTTTCTGTAGCTTTGTTATGTAGCTTTGTTATGTAACTTTCTGTAGGTTTATTATGTAGCTTTCTGTAGGTTTATTATGTAGCTTTCTGTAGGTTTATTATGTAGCTTTCTGTAGGTTTATTATGTAGCTTTCTGTAGGGTTATAATGTAGCTTTCTGAAGGTTTATTATGTAGCTTTCTGTAGGTTTATTATGTAGCTTTCTGTAGGTTTATTATGTAGCTTTCTGTAGGTTTATTATGTAGCTTTCTGTAGGGTTATAATGTAGCTTTCTGAAGGTTTATTATGTAGCTTTCTGTAGGTTTATTATGTAGCTTTCTGTAGGTTTATTATGTAGCTTTCTGTAGGTTTATTATGTAGCTTTCTGTAGGTTTATTATGTAGCTTTCTGTAGGTTTATTATGTAGCTTTCTGTAGGTTTATTATGTAGCTTTCTGTAGGTTTATTATGTAGCTTTCTGTAGGTTTATTATGTAGCTTTCTGTAGGTTTATTATGTAGCTTTCTGTAGGTTTATTATGTAGCTTTCTGTAGGTTTATTATGTAGCTTTCTGTACCTTCATTATGGCGTTTTCTGTGACTTCATTAGGTACCTTTCTGTACCTTCATTAGGTACCTTTCTATAGTTTCATTATATTCCTTTCTCTGTCTTCATTCATTAGGTACCTTTCTGTTGCTTCATTAGGAGGGTATTATCCAGGTGTTTGTTATATCAGGATGTTAATATTATAGCAAAAAAAGGTACTTAGGTACCCTATTGTATCCAGTACCTAATTACTTATAATACTAAGAATATACGAAGTTCAGTGTATCCAGTGAATTTAGTAATTATATCAAGGTATACCTGGAGTATACCTGGAGTATACCTGGAGTATACCTGGAGTATACCTGATGGGTGTTCCGGGGGACAAGGGCCCCCGTGGCCCGGTCTATGACCAGGCCTGATGGTGGATCAGGACCTGTGTATCTGTCCAGCTCCCTCTTACCTGGAGTTTACCTGGAGAGAGGTCCGGGAGTCAATGCCCCCGCGGCCTGGTCTGTGACCAGGCCTCCTGGTAGATCAGAGCCTGATCAACCAGGCTGTTACTGCTTTCTGCACGCAAACCAACGTACGAGCCAGAGCCCGGCTTGTCAGGAACCGACTTTAGGTGCTTGTCCAGTGCCAGCTTGAAGACTGCCAGGGGTCTTGAAGACAACCAGGGGTCTTGAAGACAACTAGGGGTCTTGAAGACAACCAGGGGTCTTGAAGACAACCAGGGGTCTTGAAGACAACCAGAGGTTTAGAAGACAACCAGGGGTCTTGAAGACAACCAGGGGTCTTGAAGACAACCAGGGGTCTTGAAGACAACCAGGGGTCTTGAAGACAACCAGGGGTCTTGAAGACCACCCAGCTGGTCAGGTACTAACTATATGTCTGTCCAGCCAGTATAATACAGACAGCTAGTACTGTACAGGCTTAACTCACGTTTCTGTGCTTTTCTATACAGCGCTTCACTGATACGGCGCTTTTCACCTGTATTCGTGTTCATTATTTTTGGCTCTTCCCTTGCTCTTACAATGGTTTTTGGCAGCAATGTTTTTTTTTTTGCATAGTTTTTTTAGGCCTAACAGTATTATGCATTTAATAAATGATAGTGTAAACATGTGTTTAGGCTTTTATATTCACCCTTGATGCTGCTGACATAGTAATACAGTAGTGTAGTATCAGTAGCCTTGATGGTACTTAGTAATACAACAGTGTACTATCAGTAGCCTTGATGGTACTTAGTAATACAACAGTGTACTATCAGTAGCCTTGATGGTACTTAATAATACAACAGTGTACTATCAGTAGCCTTGATGGTACTTAGTAATACAACAGTGTACTATCAGTAGCCTTGATGGTACTTAGTAATACAACAGTGTACTATCAGTAGCCTTGATGGTACTTAGTAATACAACAGTGTACTATCAGTAGCCTTGATGGTACTTAGTAATACAACAGTGTACTATCAGTACCCTTGATGGTACTTAGTAATACAACAGTGTACTATCAGTAGCCTTGATGGTACTTAGTAATACAACAGTGTACTATCAGTAGCCTTGATGATACTTAGTAATACAACAGTGTACTATCAGTAGCCTTGATGGTACTTAGTAATACAACAGTGTACTATCAGTAGCCTTGATGGTACTTAGTAATACAACAGTGTACTATCAGTAGCCTTGATGGTACTTAGTAATACAACAGTGTACTATCAGTAGCCTTGATGGTACTTAGTAATACAACAGTGTACTATCAGTAGCCTTGATGGTACTTACTAATACAACAGTGTACTATCAGTAGCCTTGATGGTACTTATTAATACAACAGTGTACTATCAGTAGCCTTGATGGTACTTAGTATACAGCAGCAGCAATTACAGTAGTGTACTATTAGTAGCCTTGATACTACTGAGGTAGTTGTTACAGTAGTGTACTATCAGTACCATTTCTATCTATCAGTAAATAGGATAATCCAAAAATAAAATAGATTTCTTATAAATATTTATTTGCTAGTTTAGTGTAGTACCAGAAAGTGGTTATTACTAAGAACTTCCCCAGTGCGCTGATAGACTGTGTGAAATTAAAGAGAACTAGAACTAGGGCCATCACTATGTACTCACAGACGAGACCAACTGTACACTTACACATCCTGAGTGACCTCATGAGTATTGAGCTCACTGAACAGTATTACAGGTGGGCCCAGGATATACAGCAGGACCCCACATGTACAGCAGGGCCCTGCATATACACCAGGGTCCTTCATATACACCAGGGTCCTTCATATACAGCAGGGCCCCACATATACAGCAGGGCCCCACATGTACATCAGGGCCCCACATGTATATCAGGGCCCCATATGTACAGCAGGGCCCCATATGTACAGCAGGGCCCTGCATATACAACAGGGCCCCACATATGCAGCAGGGCTCCACATATATAGCAGGGCCCCACATATACAGCAGGGCCCCACATATACAGCAGGGCCCCACATATACAGCAGGGCCCTGCATACACAGCACCTTCTTTTTCAGTGTTCCACATTTTTCATTATGTTCCACCTGACACCAATTGTCACATGTGGCTGGAACAATAGCTCAGTTGACAGTCAGAGAAAATGTGGAACACCGAAAAGAAGGTACCATATATGCAGGGCCCTGCTGTATATGTGGGTGCCTGATGTATATGTGGGGCCTTGCTGTATATGTGGGGCCCTGCTGCATATGTGGGGGCCTGATGTATATGTGGGGCCTTGCTGTATATGTGGGGGCCCTGCTGCATATGTGGGGGCCTTGATGTGTTATCATTTACATAAAAGCACTAACATCATTCGGCAGTGCTTGCAAACATTATTGCTTGTATATTTTTGTGTTATACCTGCAAGAATGGCAGTATATTACAGATATCCCTCGTTTTATATTGCAAATGTGTTTTATGTTGTAAATGTGCCTCAGAATCTTGGTAGATACATTAAGCTCAGTCAGTCCGTAAAAACCTAATTACACATAGTAAGAATATTCATTGTTTTATGAACCTCATTAATCACAGTAACTGTGTTTCATTTACATAATTAAGCCTTCATCTGACTTACCAGTACTCATCTCTGTTGCTGATTAGTGATCGTTTTTTTCATCAAATTCAACACGACATAGAATTGTCAGTTTTTATCAGATTTTCCTCATTTTGGTCTTATTTGGTTCAGAAAGGCAAACTTTTCTCAAACTATAAGAAAAAACAGTTTTTTAATTTTTTAAAGTCTTCTCATAGTTAAAGCATTAACAATAAAAACAAGACAGCACATAATAGTGAACAAACATAAAACGAGGGAGAATCTGTAATGGTGAACCAACAATTTGCCAATATTCATTAACCATTAACATTGTAAACTTCATTCTGGTGTCTTTATCAACACTTGCTGGGTTGGACTTAAATTAAGTCATAATAAACAACTGTTGGCGAACAAACAGAAGAGCGGACAAGAGGCTCGAACTGTGGCCTGTAAATTGACAGTTACAGTTGGTGTCTCTGACAGAATAAAATACAGTATTAATTCTGATTCCTCTCTATTAGAGTCCCGGGCAGCCGGGACGGCAAGTCACCGGAGTATCAGCTTCCAGACTGTGGTTTGTGCCTCTCGTCCGTCCTTCTCTTCACAGTTAGTCTTCAGCTTACAAACATGTTGGGGACCTCCTGTAATGTGTATAATAATGATATTATACACAATAATGATATAACAATGATATTATACATTATACAGAAGATTCTCAATGGATTTGTAAGTCAAGGTCTTACTGTTTACATTTGCTAGGATGTTAAGGCAGACATTACTGTGTTTCTCATAGCTAAATAGGAAGCTCTATGCAGTGCATAACTTCTATGTGCGTATATCATCAACAACAATGGTAGTCGGCACTGTCAACACATTAAACTTGCAGAACTGTGACAATATACACAAACATTTCAAATTACAGTAACCAGCTTTCATTAATATTTTAAACGAGTACATATATATATATATATATAATATATATATATATATATATATATATATATATATATATATATATATATATATATATATATATATATATATATATATATATATATATATATATATATATATATCAACACAGACAATACTACAGCTACATAGTAGCTATGTAATAAAATAATATATCCAAGAAGCTGCATATAATAAATGAATATATCAAAAAACTGCATAGATTATTACTCTGAGAAATTTGACATTTTTCAACGAGAATAAAAAAAAAATTTATTGTAAATTTCTAAGTTTTCCAGATTGAATTTTAAGTTGAGAAAGTTGTATAATATGCATTTTCTTACATAACAGTGTGATGACTGATACTGTTCACACTAGACTGGAAACTGGTTTTTGTGGACAGTCGACAAAAATACACGAGCATCAATATTTTGACTGCCACATTATTAACCTAGACCAGGACTTCTTAACCTTTTTACGATAACCGACCCCAGTGGATTACCCAATGCAGCAGGGCCTCGTGTATACAGCAGGACCTTGTATATACAGCAGGGCCTCGTGTATACAGCAGGGCCTCGTGTATACAGCAGGGCCCTGTATATACAACAGGGCCCTGCATATACAACAGGAGCCCTGCATACACAACAGGGGCCCCCACATATATAACAGGGGCCCCTGCATATACAACAGGGCCCCACATGTTATATGTGGGGCCCTGCTGTATATGAAGGACCCTCCTGAATGTGCCCATACCTCCTTCACCAGACTGTGGGAATCATATGGAAAAAGACATGTACAGTTCAGGACATTTATTAAAGGAAACATTTTAGCACGTGTGTCTTCAGTGTTGAGATGCCATTCTTGGTGAAACTTTATAATAAATGTCATAAGTAAGTAAATTTACTTACATGATTCATTACCTTTGTAACTTGTTCAGCTATCTTTACTTTGGGGCCCAGTCCCTGGACTCATTGTATACCTCTAATCTGTAAATACCTTAGTAACCTGACATGATTGTGACCAGATCTGCCTGGAGTTCACTACCTTTGTAACTTGCTCAGCTATCAAAACTATGGGGTCCAGTCAATGGACCCATTATGTACCTTTGTCATGTTGAGGTACAGTCCCTGGACCCATTATATACCTCTAATCTGTAAATACCTTTGTAACCTGTCATGATTGTGACCAGATCCACCTGGAGTTCATTACCTTTGTAACTGACTCAGCTATCAAAACTTTGGGGCCCAGTCCCTGGACCCATTATGTACCTCTGTAATCTTATGACTAGCGCCCACAGGATGGGTACGGGGTATATAATAAACATATTAAACTAACTAATTAATAAATGTGCTGAACTCTACGTAAATGGCTTTTTCCACGTCTTGTTGGTATCACCATACCATTGTTCTGTAGAAATATTCAAGGACCCCAATGGAAATAAGTCACTCTGTCAGACTTTTTTGGGCTATCTGGGTTCTCTACATATATGCTGCTATGTATGATAATCTATGTAATTTTATTTATGTATACCTGAATAAACTTACTAATTAGGTACCAATTTGACTTCAAAAGATGTCAGTATCCTGGTTCATCAGCAGTGCTATTAGGTACCAGAATGACTTCAAAAGATGTCAATATTTAGGTTTTACTTTACATATGGACAACTATTAACACAATAGCTGATAGCTTATTCTGATCTAACAACTATTTTTGAAGTTTTTCAGAAATTGAGTCCAATACCCCCATTATTTGCTTCTGATACCCCCATTATTTTCTCCCAATACCCCCATTATTTGCTCCTGATATCCCTATTATTTGCTCCCAATACCCCCCTTATTTGCTCCCCATACCCCCAAGGGGTATAGATGCCCCCAGTTAAGAAACTCCTGGCCTAGGCAATCAGGTGCATGGGTTATCAGTGAGGTCACTCAGGAGAGTTCCAGCACACAGACATGTACTTCCTGGTGTTTTCAACTTACAATCAGGATCTGAATGGCAGCAAACAATAATGTGTAAAAAGCTCTTCGATAAACAGACTTTTAGTGGTACAGTTGTTCAATTTATTTAAAGCTTTATTAACCTGTAAACGGTCTAAACGTATATATACGTTTTTTCAACATTTAAAAGTATGTAAAAAAAGTAGATCTTCTTTTTGTTTTTTTTACATTTGAAAATGTGTAAAAAAAACTTTGATCTACTTTCTTTTTTTTGTTATATTTGAAGATATGTAAAAAAAAAAACTTAGATCTACTTTTGTAGCAGTACACATGTGAACGTAGATCTGCTTGGACCGTTTACGGGTTAAGTCATGACTTAATAAAGATCTATGGAAGAAATTACAATAAAATGCATGATTGCAAATATGTGAAAATACCACAGTGAAAATAGTTAATGAAACCTGAGTGCTGTCGTATGTTCACACACGTGTTCTCACACACATGTGTTAGCACATGAAAACACTCCTACTTTCACTGTGGTATTTTCAGATATACAGATCAAAACAATGTATCAGTAAAGGCTTATTCTGAAATGTGCACTTTTTATTTAATACAAATGAACTTTATTATGGAAAACAGAGTACAAAAACATGGTTTTATGTTACATATTTTTGTGCAGCATGTCAAAACTTGTACAAAACTGTTTAATTTGCAAAAATGCCCTTTTTGTAAGTGAGGATCTTCATAAGTTGTCATTTGTATGTTCGAAAATTTCCATTAACATTACTCCAACAAGCATAGGTCTCTAGTGTATGACTGGCCGTCAGGTCGCTCACGCTACATCGGTTCCACCATAAAAGGCTAAGTCTGGCCATTTTTAACATACATGTTAAGTTTACACAATGAAGGGAGAACCGTGCACTATACACAGACCTATGAACACAATCCATGCAAATTACCTTTTATGCAGCATAGGGAGAAAAGTGACTATGTGAAACTTAATAGTATATATAAACGATATTTTTTAAAACCATATTTTTTTGCAGTACACCTACCATCCGACTTACGACCGAGTTCGGTTCCGAGAGACCAGTCGTAAGTCGAAATGGTCGTAAGTCGAACTTTACTACTGAATATAAACAAAACATTTTTGTAATGACTATTTTATTGTTTTATTTTGGTATTTAATGTTTTACTTTACTTTTTATGTTGTTAGTACTGTATTTTATACTGTAAGGTTTAGGATAAACACTGTGTACAACACAAATAGTTGTTTAGTTCCCAGAAATTTGGCATAAAAAACACGGTTGTAAGTCAAGTGGTCGTAAGTCAAGCAGGTCGTAAGTCGGATGGTAGGCGTAATTGTATGCAATTAGTGTTGAAGGGGTAGAAATGTAAGAGACATCTGCACCTGGAGTATTCTATATGCTCAGACACACTAAGGCTACAATGGTGATTTGATGTTCAAATATATATGTGTCGTTTTATAATATTAAATAACGAGCCTTAATCACAAAGCGTGCTGATACCTGGCGTATACCTGGTGGGTGTTCTGGAGGTCAAGGCCCCCCATGGCCCAGTCCATGACCAGGCCTGGTGGTGGATCAGGACCTGATCAACCAGGGTGTTACTGCTGGCTGCACATAAACCAACATACGAAGCACAGTCTGGTTAATCAGGTACTGACATTAGGTGCTCAGGATTTAGTATTGTGATGGTGTCACATGATCAAGGCAGCAGTTGTAAAACCCACAAAAACTCAATGGAGCTCTTGTAACATTGTATACAACAATGTATAAACATTTTCCAAGGTACCACTACAAGGCTTGGTGGACCATTGCAACACCATCTGACATATTTTTCCATAGTAATACATGAAATAATCGCAAACAAGCGACACAAGATGCAAAACAACCACAGATGTTGAATGATAGCTCTAGGCCTTTTGTGTTGCAATCAACACATCATCAGGAGCTTGCAATGTTGCAGAAATAAGTAGGAAGTCCCAGTGGATCTGTTCAAGGGAACAATGCTAGCTTATTCACGCTAGAATCGTTCTACTGAATGAAACTGTCTGGACTTGCTACTCATCTCTGCAACACTGCAAGCTCCTGATGATGTGATGTGTTGATTGCAACACAAAAGGCCTAGAGCTATCATTCAACATCTGTGGTTGTTTTGCATAGTAATACATATATATATAGTAATTGACTAGGACACTTATAGTAGAACTTTGATTATTGAAACTAACGTAGCCGAAAAAATAATAACTTATGTAAACTTTATTACCTTTAATCTTCATTAAAATAAACCATGGAATGGGAGGGGTTAGAACCCATGGTTCGTGAATCATAAAACTCCAGGTTCAAAATGGGAGGGGTTAGAACCCATGGTTCATGAATCATAAAACTCCAGGTTCAAAACCCCACTGTTCCATGGTTTGTTTACTGTTGTCTTATTAAAATTTTGTTGGTCACTTTAATCTTCATTATTTTTAGCTATTTTTATATTAATTGTGAAGTGCTAAACCTGTAAGTCATACAGTGCCAGGGGTATGGCAGGTAACTATGTTTGATCCAAGGATGGGGAGGATGGCTCCAATCTCTCAGAACAAATGCTCTTCATGGAGATCAAGACATTCTCCTTCACCTATACACCAATTACCATAAAGTACAATAATATACACTAAAAGCACTACCCCATGACTACACAGAAGGGTGGACAAGGCTTGAACCATGGTCGGTAAATTGAGAGCCCTCCTCTCAATCGTTCCAACATATACTTACTAATATGTTGGTTATAATGATGACTGATAAGCCAATGGAAGGCCTCAGTCAGATTACCAAAAGCTCCAACAATGGGTCATCATCTAAGACCTGCATCAGGAAACACTTATCCTGTTTCCTGACAAGCCTTACTTAACCTAACTGTTCCGGCTGGACGGGACTAATAGGAAAGAATCTGAGCTAATAGCCTACAGTAAGTCCTTGACTTGCAAACATGTTGAGACTCTTCTGTATATACAGTGGACCCCCCCATAACGATCACCTCCGAATGTGACCAATTATGTAATTGTATTTATGTAAGTGCGTTTGTACGTGTATGTTTGGGGGTCTGAAATGGACTAATCTACTTCACAATATTCCTTATGGGAACAAATTCGGTCAGTACTGGCACCTGAACATACTTCTGGAGTGAAAAAATATCGTTAACCGGGGGTCCACTGTAATATCATTATTACTGTATATAATATCATTATTATACATAATTCAGGTCCCGAGTGTGTTCGTAAGTCAAGGACTTACTGCATTATATTCCACCAGAGCCACCAACTGTAACTGTCCACATAACTCACGAAATTGTAATGACACGATTGCAAATAAACCATACCACGGGCGGGGTTAGAACCTGCAAATCAGAAATCTGAGACTCTCTCTGATCACAGGTTCTAACCCCGCCCACGGTATGGTGTGTAACTGTCAATTTACAGACCACAGTTCAAGCCTCTCGTCCACTCTTCTGTTTCTTCATCGACAATTATTACAACTTAATCCAAATTCTCACTACCCTATAATATTATATGATATATGTTATATGTTATTATATGTTATATGTTATTCTAGTTCAGTGATTCAGAATTATCAACGTACAAAAAAGAAGGACGGTGTTAATGTTGCAGTTTAAAAACTGTAGTGTAAAGCACCCTTCTGGCAAGACAGTGATGGAGTGAATGATGGTGAAAGTTTTTCTTTTTCGGGCCACCCTGCCTTGGTGGGCCACCCTGCCTTGGTGGGCCACCCTGCCTTGGTGGCCACCCTGCCTTGGTGGGCCACCCTGCCTTGGTGGGCCACCCTGCCTTGGTGGCCACCCTGCCTTGGTGGGAATTGGCCAGTGTGATAATAAAAAAAAAAAAAAAAAACAAGTGTTCCAAAATATTTAAAAAATATAGAAATATTTTATTGTCTTTTTTGACGATTCAGCAAAATTTAAAGATTTTTCTGACAAACCTCAATTTTGAGCTAAAATATGTATATATTTTACTTGAAGAAATATTTTATGGAATGAAATATAGTGTCCATAATGAATAAATTGTTATCTATAATGAATTCCAGTCATGAAAAAATCTATGATGTGTTGTAGTACTTTCATTGTTATGATGTTTGACACTATATAGAGCTTGTCATTACAATATGATAAAGCTCTATGTAGATCTTGCCATCAATACATAACCCAATAAAGCTCTATAAGGCAGAACTTTCCCCCACTTAAATTTTATTCATCATTATAAACCAAATATAGTTTTACATATATTTTTTATGCTTTTTTATTCTGTTCAGTAACTTCAAATTCACTTTATTATTATTATTATAATTATTATTATTATTATTATTATTATTATTATTATTATTATATGTTACTCTTTGCATCTGTTCAGATTTTTTTTTTTTTCACAGATTAATGGTGAGTGATTTTGTCTTCATCTCCATCTTTGTTTCATGTCTAAAGTAATTGCTGCCGCACCATCGTAAAGCTGAAATGTCGTAAGTCAAATCATCGTACGTCAAGGACCACCTGTAATGAGGTTTGATTCGAGAAAAAAAGAGAATATCTCCAATTCTTTGAGGCAAAGAGCCTTCGTGGTCATCAGTCTAACCAATTCTGAAGGTCGGGTATTTGGAACAATAATCCTGAATGTGAAAAATGCTGTTGGAGTGTGAGCAAAGTAACATGAAGGGATTCAAGGAAACTGGTTAGCCAGACTTGAGTCCTGGAGGTGGGAAGTACAGTGTCTGCACTCTGAAGGTGGGAAGTACAGTGCCTGCACTCTGAAGGTGGGAAGTACAGTGCCTGCACTCTGAAGGTGGGAAGTACAGTGTCTGCACTCTGAAGGTGGGAAGTACAGTGTCTGCACTCTGAAGGTGGGAAGTACAGTGCCTGCACTCTGAAGGTGGGAAGTAGTGTCTGCACTCTGAAGGTGGGAAGTACAGTGCCTGCACTCTGAAGGTGGGAAGTACAGTGCCTGCACTCTGAAGGTGGGAAGTACAGTGCCTGCACTCTGAAGGTGGGAAGTACAGTGTCTGCACTCTGAAGGTGGGAAGTACAGTGCCTGCACTCTGAAGGTGGGAAGTACAGTGCCTGCACTCTGAAGGTGGGAAGTAGTGTCTGCACTCTTTAGGTGGGAAGTACAGTGCCTGTACTCTGAAGGTGGGAAGTACAGTGCCTGCACTCTGAAGGTGGGAAGTACAGTGTCTGCACTCTGAAGGTGGGAAGTACAGTGCCTGCACTCTGAAGGTGGGAAGTAGTGTCTGCACTCTGAAGGTGGGAAGTACAGTGTCTGCACTCTGAAGGTGGGAAGTACAGTGCCTGCACTCTTTAGGTGGGAAGTACAGTGCCTGTACTCTGAAGGTGGGAAGTACAGTGCCTGCACTCTGAAGGTGGGAAGTACAGTGCCTGTACTCTGAAGGTGGGAAGTACAGTGCCTGTACTCTGAAGGTGGGAAGTACAGTGCCTGTACTCTGAAGGTGGGAAGTACAGTGCCTGTACTCTGAAGGTGGGAAGTACAGTGCCTGTACTCTGAAGGAGGGAAGTACAGTGCCTGTACTCTGAAGGAGGAAAGTACAGTGCCTGTACTCTGAAGGAGGAAAGTACAGTGCCTGTACTCTGAAGGAGGGAAGTACAGTGCCTGTACTCTGAAGGTGGGAAGTACAGTGCCTGTACTCTGAAGGTGGGAAGTACAGTGCCTGTACTCTGAAGGTGGGAAGTACAGTGCCTGTACTCTGAAGGAGGGAAGTACAGTGCCTGTACTCTGAAGGAGGGAAGTACAGTGCCTGTACTCTGAAGGAGGGAAGTACAGTGCCTGTACTCTGAAGGAGGGAAGTACAGTGCCTGTACTCTGAAGGAGGGAAGTACAGTGCCTGTACTCTGAAGGAGGGAAGTACAGTGCCTGTACTCTGAAGGTGGGAAGTACAGTGCCTGTACTCTGAAGGTGGGAAGTACAGTGCCTGTACTCTGAAGGTGGGAAGTACAGTGCCTGTACTCTGAAGGAGGGAAGTACAGTGCCTGTACTCTGAAGGTGGGAAGTACAGTGCCTGTACTCTGAAGGAGGGAAGTACAGTGCCTGTACTCTGAAGGAGGGAAGTACAGTGCCTGTACTCTGAAGGAGGGAAGTACAGTGCCTGTACTCTGAAGGAGGGAAGTACAGTGCCTGTACTCTGAAGGAGGGAAGTACAGTGCCTGTACTCTGAAGGAGGGAAATACAGTGCCTGTACTCTGAAGGAGGGAAGTACAGTGCCTGTACTCTGAAGGTGGGAAGTACAGTGCCTGTACTCTGAAGGTGGGAAGTACAGTGCCTGTACTCTGAAGGAGGGAAGTACAGTGCCTGTACTCTGAAGGAGGGAAGTACAGTGCCTGTACTCTGAAGGAGGGGTTGAGATATGTTACAGTTTTATAACTAACTATAGGCATGCCTCTGGCAAGACAGTGATGGCTTGAGTGATGGTGACAGTGTTTCTTCTTTTTCAGATCACACTGCCTTGGTGGGAAACAGCCAGTGTGTTAAAAAAAAAATAAAAAACTGAGGTACAGTGCCCAAAGCAGAGGAAGAATGGCAAACAGTGGTGGATGTGTTAAGAGAGTAACAACACTGGAATGATGACCCACTTCACATGACTGACTGTTTACAAACTGCTTCATGGGGCACAGAGCTATAGACCTACACTAAACACCAAGATATGTGTATTCCACTCCATAGGGAAGTAGACAAGAATCTTTCTTCCATAAATGATGCGTGTCGTAAGAGGCGACTAAAATGCCGAGAGCAAGGGGCGAGTAACACCTTCTGTATAAATTATTAAATGTAACAAGAAGAAAAACTTTATAAGTTTTTTTTAGTCGTTCTGCTTTAGGTTTAATCTGCCCAAAATACCCTGGCATGATAGTGACTGTCTTTATACTTAACAAATCAAAATTTTAATTACACATTGTAAACATTGCAAAAAAAATAAATAAATCTTTAAATCTTTGGTGGAAGAGAGCCAGTACGTTAAAAAAAAAAAAAGTGTATTTCGTAGTGTATGTTCAGCTTGTTTTAACCCTTGTTTTATAATAATAAGGTTTAGCACTTGCTAAACCTGCATGGTTTAACTGTATAACAGGTGTGATGATAGTAGAAGTATACAGCACCAGTATGAGTCTGCCAGATATATACACCATGTTAGTGGCTTTTTTTATGCTTAACAATATTTTATTATGTGTAAAATACATTACTGTATACTGCAGAAAGAAATTTTGTTTGTTCAGTGGTTACACAACCCACTAGCTTATCCCAGGCAAACCATGAAACAGGTGGGATATGAGCCTATGGCGACTGAGTGCTAGAATTCCAGGCTGTTCCAAGGATTATTTACATATATAATGTCTTATTAACAGACACCAACACATCTCTACTAAAGGTGGAACATCTTCCACAAGACCTGTGGATATAGGCATCCCACAGGGAAATGTCTCTGACCCTCTTCTTTTCCACTGATAATCAACGATCTTCCAAATGCATCACAGCGGCTTAGTGTTCTCTTTACCAACAAAACAATTTGCCATCTCCCACCCTAATCTCTCTTTGTTATGACTTCATCTATCCCAGGCAGCTCCCACACCCGTCAACCAAAGGATCACTAACCATACCACCTTCCTATGGTGTAGAAATATACCTAGTTGGACGAATCTTATTGTGGCTAGCTGGTCCAGTGGCTAACGTGATGGTCTGGAGCTTTTAGACTCTCTGACCGCGGGTTCAATCCCGCTGGTGGTATGGTTTGTTTGCAATCGTGTCATTACGATTTCGTGAGTCAAAGGATCACTACATAGTGAATCCTAAAAGATACTGATATCCTTACAAGGCTTCTTTCTATCAACAAACTTTAGCGGTTCTTTTTGATTATAATAATAATAATAATATCAATAAACTAGTCATATCCCACCAAGGCAAGGTGTCATAAAAAGAAAAAAGTTTCTCTTTTTAACTTTAGTAATACAGTGGATCCCCGCCTTATGATCGCCTCCCAACTCGACCAGTTATGTAAGTGTATTTTTGTAAGTGCTTTTGTACGTGTATTTTTGGGGGTCTGAAACAGACAAATCTAATTCACAATATTCCTTATGGGAACAAATTTGGTCAGTAACGGCACCCGAACAGACTTCTGGAATGAAATAATATTGTAAGGAGGGGGTCCACTGTATATACAGGAGAAGGGGCTACTAGCCCCTTATTCCCGGCATTTTAGTCGCCTCTTACAACACGCATGGCGTACGGAGGAAGAATTCTGTTCCACTTCCCCATGGAGATAAGAGGAAATAAACAAGAACAAGAACTAGTAAGAAAACAGAAGAAAACCCAGAGAGGTGCGTATATATGTTTGTACATGTATGTGTAGTGTGACCTAAGTGTAAGTAGAAGTAGCAAGACGTACCTGATATCTTGTATGTTTATAAGACAGACAAAAGACACCAACAATCCTACCATCATGTAAAACAATTACAGACTTACAAATAACCTAAAAAAAAAAATATAAAACATCCAATATTTTTGAAGTATATAATTGTTCCAATAATCAAGGTTCCACTGTACCATAAAACAAGATATTTCTTACATATATAAACCTTAACATTTTTATAACAATATATATTATACTTTAATCTTCATAAATCATTTCATTATTTATAAAATATATGCATGTATATTATGCAAGTTTTTAAATACACATATACATTCATTTATATATACAGTATGTATGTATGCGTGTGTATAGATTTATTTTCACATATGTGTAACATAATGACACATTTATAGTTAAAAGACCAGAGCCACGATATTGTCTCCTAGTCTTCAGTGTCGGGTTCGGTAGAACTATTTCTAGTTTGCAATGATTGTAATCTACAATTATCCTAGGATCCCATTTTTACAGTGGTTGTAGTCTATATTTACTCTAGGATACCATTCTTACAGTGGTTGTAGTCTATATGTACTCTAGGATACCATTCTTACAGTGGTTGTAGTCTATATGTACTCTAGGATCCCATTCCTACAATGATTGTAGCTGATATATACACTAGAATCCTATTCCTACAGTGGCTGTAGCACATATTTACTCTAGAATTCTATTCCTACGGTGACTGGAGCACATATTTACTCTGGGAGCCTATGACTACAGTGGCCATAGAACATATTTACTCTTACGCTTATCTTCTTATAGATTCTATTACATTAGTCTGCACTTATTTGTAGTCCGCTACTATTTGTAAAGAAATAGTCTTTTGTTTTTTCGATTCTGTTGGCCTCACAGTTGACGGCTGTGGCATTTTGTTCACCCTACAGATATTATTTTGTTCACCCTACAGATATTATTTTGTTCACCCTACAGATATTATTTTGTTCACCCTACAGATATTATGCAAAATCTTTCCCATTTTCTCAAATTCTTTAATGACCTTTTATTTTGCTGTCACATAAATAAATAACAAAAAGGCACAATACCGTGACTGGAACGATACACAAATAACCCGTGGGTTATTTGTGTACTGTCACATAAATATTGTTTTCACATCGATTAATATGGGTATTTTTGTGATTCGCATTTCTTAACTCTTAGGGTAAGATTGTGAATGTTGTGTGTGTGTTGCAGTCACTGGGTGGAGATTGAGTCGCCTTCACTCAACGTGTTGAATGATCCGTATGGCATTAGCACATATTTTAATAATAATAATAATAACTGTTTCATATCATATCTGGAGTATTCCTGGAGGGTGTTCCGGGGGTCAGCACCCCCACTGCCTGGTGGTGGATCATGACCTGATCAACCAGGCTGTTACTGTTGGCCCCACATAAACCAACATATGAACTACAGTCTGGTTAATCAGGTACTGACTTTATATGTCTCCAGCTTCCTCTGTCTTCAAAATTTTTATATTTTACCTACAAAATATGGCACTCCTTGACTTACAATGGGGGCTGCATTCTGACAAACCCATTATAAGTTTAATATGATATGCTAAATAAATAAATAAATAATTAGCTACTATCACAGAATAAATAAACAATTATATAAATAAATGACTACAAGTTAGGGACTTCCATGTGTGTCATAAGAGGTAGCTAAAATGCCGGGAGCAACAGGTTAGTAGCCCCTTCTGTATATACAGTGGACCCCCGGTTAACGATATTTTTTCACTCCAGAAGTATGTTCAGGTGCCAGTACTGACCGAATTTGTTCCCGTAAGAAATATTGTGAAGTAGATTAGTCCATTTCAGACCCCCAAACATACACGTACAAACGCACTTACATAAATACACTTACATAATTGGTCGCATTCGGAGGTAATTGTTATGTGGGGGTCCACTGTATTACTAAATAAAAAGGAGAAACTTTCATTTTTCCTTTTGGGCCGCCCCGCCTTGGTGGGATGTGGCCAGTTTGTTGAAAGAAGAAGTTAGGGACTTTACTGCCTTCATATTGGGTAATTATCTTTAGTTTCATCTCCAAAGTAATTGCTTTTGCACCATTGTGAAGCCAAAATATGATAAATTGAACCATTGTAAGTCAAGGATCACCTATACTCCAGATCGTTCAGCACGAATGATGGAGGCTTATCCTTTGTGCATCATACTGTATGAAGTTCAGTCTGTGTCAGGTATCCAAAGACTATCTTAAAGTTAAACTATACCACGGGTGGGATTTGAACCTGCGGTCAGAGAGTCTCAAAACTCCAGACCGTCGCGGGTTCAAATCCCGCTTGTGGTATGGTTTGTTTGCAATCGTGTCATTACGATTTCGTGGGTCAAGTTATCTTAAAGTTAGCCTGAATAAGCTGTGTTCTTTTGATACTGTGTGTGACTGATTTAATGGTGATAATGCTATTTAATTCCCCTCAAGTCTTTCTCTGCTGCGCATTGTCAATATTTTTTCGCAGTATCATGCAGCCCATTTTGCCTGTCTTCATATTCCTTAATGTGATATTTATCAATTTTATATTCCCTCATCCATTCATTAATCAAACTCTATTTGCTCTACACAAGTATATATGATAATTCTGCTTAATTTTTTTTTTTTTTGTATTCTCATAAAAAGATGTTTATTATAATTAGCCGTTGGAAGCTTAAATAATAATGGAAATAGATGCTTAGTTCTCTTTTGGATTTAAAAAAAAGTGTGATACTGTTAGCATAAATAATAGAATGTATGTTAGTAACTCTATTGATCTAATTGCCTTGCTCTCACGAACATATTAAGATTATTTATTTTTTCGGTATTTCATTCTTCACATTGACTTTTCAAGTTTCCAGCACACAGTATATACAAGAGTTCCATTTATTTACATTTTCTGAGAATATGCGCATGGGCAGCCAGACCACGGGTTCAAATCCTAGTCGTGCCATCAATTTTTTACATTCGTTCATTGCAAATTTTCAACAAACATCTATATAAAGTAATTGTGTGTGTTTGTATATATACAATAATTTTTTGTTTATTTAATATTTAACATGTGTTATCTGTAGATACAGTAGTCACTGTGTATAAATTTTCTTACAGGTAAATTAAGTGAAAACTGAACACGTACAGTACTAGTAACGGAGACGGTAAACAAGACACAATACATCATTACAAAACATGAGCCAAAACAACAGGAATGAATTGCCTTTACAATACTTAAGATGGTAAGATATTACAACAGTTGTCTCCTCAATTAAAAGTCACAATATTGGCTGGAATAATTCACATGTAATGGAGAACAGTGTAGAGCAGATGCTAGTGACAATGATTGAACAGAATGGTGGACGGGGAGGTGAACCCCAGCCGGCAGATTGACAGTCCGACGCTCTACTGACAATGTTTTTACTTCTCTCTAGAGTTTTATTAAAGTAAAATGATGAAGCTGCTATCCTTGTCCATCATTCCTTCAGCACATGTACCTGGCCTCAATATTATTATTGTTATTATTACAATCAAAATTAAGTGCTAAACCCACAAGGGACATGCAGCATACCTAGCTTCATCCTTTATATATCACCAATTATGCTCGGTAATAACTCCACGTACAGACAGAAACTTGGAGAATTAATTGATATGTATATTTTGACCCCTTTCTGAGATCCTCTTCAGCAGATCTGCTGAAGAGGACAATAAACAGAGTTGAAATATACAGATCAATCAATCTACTGTTTCCATCAGCATGTGGGTTATTACTGAGCAATGACAAGTCTTCAATACACTTCTGTTATTAATCATCAATTATTAATCATCAATTATATTTTTTGAATTACAAAATATCTCCAATATTTTAAAAGCTTATGTATTCATTTTCAAAGGTAATTTTAATCATAGTTTAGATTTAAGACTGCCGAAAATGCTATACATAAAAAGGGGCTTTTTATAATGTAATTTATATATGATAATAACCCTAATTAAATAATATAGCATACTCTACTTTGTAGAAATAGTTTTTTTTTGTTTGTTTGAAGTATTATGGAGCACTGTATGACCCTGGTGGGTTTAGTGTTTAGTTTTGATTATAAAAATAATTGAAATATTTCCACATTAAGAGTTCTCGTTGCACCAGTCTTGTACATTAGTGTGAGCAGTGAGTCTGTGTTCCCACGTCATGGGTCACTCCAGGCAGCACGGTGAGTCTGTGTTCCCACGTCATGGGTCACTCCAGGCAGCACGGTGAGTCTGTGTTCCCACGTCATGGGTCACTCCAGGCAGCACGGTGAGTCTGTGTTCCCACGTCATGGGTCACTCCAGGCAACACGGTGAGTCTGTGTTCCCACGTCATGGGTCACTCCAGGCAACACGGTGAGTCTGTGTTCCCACGTCATGGGTCACTCCAGGCAGCACGGTGAGTCTGTGTTCCCACATCATGGGTCACTCCAGGCAGCAAGGTGAGTCTGTGTTCCCACGTCATGGGTCACTCCAGGCAGCACGGTGAGTCTGTGTTCCCATGTCATGGGTCACTCCAGGCAGCAAGGTGAGTCTGTGTTCCCACATCATGGGTCACTCCAGGCAACACGGTGAGTCTGTGTTCCCACGTCATGGGTCACTCCAGGTTCCCACGTCATGGGTCACTCCAGGCAGCAAGGTGAGTCTGTGTTCCCACATCATGGGTCACTCCAGGCAACGCGGTGAGTCTGTGTTCCCATGTCATGGGTCACTCCAGGCAACACGGTGAGTCTGTGTTCCCATGGCATGGATTACTCGAGGCAACAAGGTGCAGGTAACACCTTTTTCTATATAAATTACCGGATGTAAAAATAAGAAAGATTCTGTTTCTTCTTTTTTGGGTCATCTGCTGTGGTGGAAGACGACCGCCTGGTTAAAAAGAAAAATTCACTCAGACTTTTGAGGGGAAACTTTAGACAAGATTTTTGCTAGTCCTGGACCATTATTGCTTAAGTCCCAAGTTGCGACTCGTTAATGGTCAACGACCAATTGACGTGTCCAATATTGCCTCTTACAAAGTATTGGTTAGTTGTAGGTAATCTTGTAACTGGTGTCAAACTTTAAGTTGGTGCTAAAAAACCCAACTATCAAAGTTTTTAACTTGGCTTAAACAAAAATTAGGCTTTCTGAAATTGTGATAGGCTTAGTTGTGTTACACCCTTTGGTTTGCCTCTTATGAGTTACCTGTGATATACCTCTGATGAGTTGTGAGAGTTTTCCTACTCTCAGAGCCTGGCCATGGACCAGGCTGGTGTTAGCTTGATCAACCAGGCTGTTGCTGCTGGTGGCCTGTTGCCCCATCACAGCCTGGATGATCTGACACCAACTCAGTACAACTTTCACACACATTTCCAGCCGCACCTTCATCATCACAGTATAACATATACTGTATATGATACTCCACACACATCACAGATGTGACAACATGAGTTTTGAGCAGATTTTTAAGTTTTCAGATATTTTCTGAGGTACTGTATTGGGGCATTAGTCAACACACGCACACACAATGGGAGAGAAAAACTCACACTGGGACAGAAGCTTGAAAGATCTGAATATTTTGACTTCCAACTGAGGTCCTCTTCAGCAGATACATAATGATAAAGAGCAGGCAGTTTTAAACCTTATGTAATTACCAGATATGCACTAAAATGCATTCTGGTACAGAGTTTAATCAAGCACACTCATAACAATGCTTGAGATACCCTGCCTACCACGTGTCCCTCAGGGTACCCTAGATACCCTGCCTACCACGTGTCCCTTGGGGTACCCTAGATACCCTGCCTACCATGTGTCCCTCAGGGTACCCCAAGATACCCTGCCTACCATATGTCCCTCAGGGTACACTAGATACCCTGCCTACCACATGTCCCTCAAGGTAACCTAGATACCCTGCCTACCATGTGTCCCTCAGGGTACCTGATATACCCTGCCTACCATGTGTCCCTCAGGGTACCCGAGATACTCTGCCTACCATGTGTCCCTCATGGTACCTGAGATACCCTGCCTACCATGTGTCCCTCAGGGTACCTGAGATACCCTGCCTACCATGTGTCCCTCAGGGTATCCGAGATACCCTGCCTACCACATGTCCCTCAAGGTAACCTAGATACCCTGCCTACCATGTGTCCCTCATGGTACCTGAGATACCCTGCCTACCATGTGTCCCTCAGGGCACCCGAGATACCCTGCATACCACGTGTCCCTCAGGGTATCCGAGATACCTTCCTAACACACTCCCCACAGGTCAGCCCCCATTGAGATGTTATCCAAGGCCCACAAACATTCCTGCAACAATAAACCAGACTCACCATATCAGTAACTAGGTCAGCCTACCTTGAGGTACTATAAAACATCTTTAGAACCCAGGAAACTAACCTGACATGATAGTATACCATCCCAGAATCAGCAAGGGACTACCCACTCATGTTCTCTCATTCCTTAGCATCTGCTGAAGAGGACCTCAGATGTTAAAACACTCAACCTTCCTTATTTTTGTCTCTATGTAGAGTTTTTTCTCCCATATATATAATTTATTATATTATGCACTCATTTTCATTTATAATACAATGCAAGCATTATAATTTAGACGATGCGGACGATAACTCGTAGAAAAGTACATAGGCTTCAGGACTGCATACTCTTCCCGGGGAAATATTTGACACTCTGCAAAGAAAGAAAAATATTAATCAAAATTTGTAGTACTGTACAGTGGTATCCCGAGTTTCTTACAGCTCCCAGCTTGACCAGTTATGTGAGTGTATTATTGTAAGTGCTTATGTATGTGCATTTTTGGGGGTCCGAAACGGACTAATCTAATTCATATTATTCTTTATGGGAACAGATTCATATGGTAACAGCACTTGAACAGCCGTCTGGAACAAATTATGGCCGAAACTCAGGGTACCACAAAAATGGAGGACGTGAAAGTGTCATGTTTAGGTGAAGGTGAGTGCACAAACTCACTTTTATTTAGTGTCCCATAAATTTTATAATTCCTTGTTTTATGCAATACAGATTTTGTTTATGTTACAAATAATGTAGTTTACATGTAATATAATATTATTAGGCACAAAATGAAGCCACTAGTATACAAGGCAGTACAAGTACACTAACTCACTCGGTGTTTAGCCAGTTTATTTAGACACAGGTACATGTACGTATAATTATCATACATATCTGGAGGGTATTCTCTAGGTATGTATAATTGTACTTTTATGTACTTGTGCCTAAATAACCCAGTTTAACACCTAGTGATCAGTAGCTTAAATGAACTTAGTACAACTGCCATGAACTTGGAATACATACAGTACTGTATAAAGTCAGGGACACCCATATTACAGTTGCAATGGGCATGGAATACATTATGCATAGGGCCAGGGATTCCTGCACCTACTTTCCTTACCAGGGATGCCTAATGACAGTAACAATTGATAGATATGTGACTTAGCAAGGTATCTATCTACCATTGTAAGTAGCTACTCTCCCTTTCGGAGATATCTAATAATATTTGTGAAAGCAGCCAGGGAAATTCTTCAGCCATCTCTGAGTGCTGGACATGGGAAGTACAGTGTCCAGGAGAGCACTGGGTATTGTCTCGATCTTGTCAATGTTCCATGTTTTTGTTGGCTTTCCACTGAGTCAGCAACATTAACATCAGCAGATGCTGCAGCTGTTGTTAATGTTGTGGCTGCTGCTGCAGCTGATGTTAGTGCTGTGGCTGCTACTGCAGCTGATGTTAGTGCTGTGGCTGCTGCTGCAGCTGATGTTAGTGCTGTGGCTGCTGCTGCAGCTGATGTTAATGCTGTGGCTGCTGCTGCAGCTGATGTTAGTGCTGTGGCTGCTGCTGCAGCTGATGTTAATGCTGTGGCTGCTGCTGCAGCTGATGTTAGTGCTGTGGCTGCTGCTGCAGCTGATGTTAATGCTGTGGCTGCTGCTGCAGCTGATGTTAATGCTGTGGCTGCTGCTGCAGCTGATGTTAGTGCTGTGGCTGCTGCTGCAGATGATGTTAATGCTGTGGCTGCTGTATTGAAGGAATGCCATAGTGCACTGGTGGGATGTGGAACTGTTAATGAAGTGTGGGAGTCAGTTATAGTAGAGGTGGTGGGAGATGTTATTGTAGGGTGGAAGGTAGTTGTAGTGGTGGTAGAGGTGGTGGGATGTGGTAGTGTTATTGTAGTGTGGGAAGTGGTGGTAGATGTGGTAGTGTGTAGTTCATCTCTGTACAGACATTGTATAGTGTGGAAATAAATCTTTGACTTCTCCTTTCTGTGTATTGTACCTAAATATATCTTTCTCAGTATCCCATTAAACATTACTATCTTGTGTTTGTCAAGAAGGTGACTAGGGATGCTAAGCATTAAGTGCTAGGTAATAGTACCTACCTAGAGTCATTGTACTCATGCCAGGTGCCAGAATAGGGATGTTTGCAGTACGCTGTGTAATGCCCTGAGTACGTAGTACCAGAGTGGTTGGCTACACCAATCAGGTTGTAGTAGGGTGAGGCACTGGAGCTTGCAGCATATTTGGATAGATTAAGACCCTCCAGCGGAAATTCCACTGTACATGACAACTTTCCCCGCCATCGTTCTAACGGAGAAAAACGCTTCAAATCTGTACATTAAGTTAAGGTAAAGTACACTTCATATGACCAATATGTATATGAATTATATTATTATTATAATAATTATTATTATATCCCACTGAGGCAGGTGATCTGAAAAAGAAAAAGCATTCTCATCATCACTCACTCCATCACTGTCTTGCCAGAGGTATGCCAACACTACGGTTCAGAAACTGCAACATATCTTCACCTATCCTTCAGCGTGCAGACACTGTACTTCCTGGAGGTGGGAAGTACAGTACCTGTACTCTGAAGGATGAGTGAAGATGCTAAGGTTCTGGAGGTGGGAAGTACAGTGTCTGTACTCTGAAGGATGAGTGAGGATGTTACAGTTCTGGAGGTGGGAAGTACAGTACCTGTACTCTGAAGGATGAGTGAGGATGTTACAGTTCTGGAGGTGGGAAGTACAGTACATGTACTCTGAAGGATGAGTGAGGATGTTACAGTTCTGGAGGTAGGAAGTACAGTACCTGTACTCTGAAGGATGAGTGAGGATGTTACAGTTCTGGAGGTGGGAAGTACAGTACCTGTACTCTGAAGGATGAGTGAGGATGTTACAGTTCTGGAGGTAGGAAGTACAGTACCTGTACTCTGAAGGATGAGTGAGGATGTTACAGTTCTGGAGGTGAGAAGTACAGTACCTGTACTCTGAAGGATGAGTGAGGGTGTCACAGTTCTGGAGGTGGGAAGTACAGTACCTGTACTCTGAAGGATGAGTGAAGATGTTACAGTTCTGGAGGTGGGAAGTACAGTGCCTGTACTCTGAAGGATGAGTGAGGATGTTACAGTTCTGGAGGTGGGAAGTACAGTGCCTGTACTCTGAAGGATGAGTGAAGATGTTACAGTTCTGGAGGAGGGAAGTACAGTGTCTGCACTCTGAAGGATGAGTGAGGATGTTACAGTTCTGGAGGTGGGAAGTACAGTACCTGTACTCTGAAGGATGAGTGAGGATGTTACAGTTCTGGAGGTGGGAAGTACAGTGCCTGTACTCTGAAGGATGAGTGAGGATGTTACAGTTCTGGAGGTGGGAAGTACAGTGCCTGTACTCTGAAGGATGAGTGAAGATGTTACAGTTCTGGAGGAGGGAAGTACAGTGTCTGCACTCTGAAGGATGAGTGAGGATGTTACAGTTCTGGAGGTGGGAAGTACACTACCTGTACTCTGAAGGATGAGTGAGGATGTTACAGTCCTGGAGGTGGGAAGTACAGTACCTGTACTCTGAAGGATGAGTGAGGATGTTACAGTTCTGGAGGTGGGAAGTACAGTACCTGTACTCTGAAGGATGAGTGAGGATGTTACAGTACTGGAGGTGGGAAGTACAGTACCTGTACTCTGAAGGATGAGTGAGGATGTTACAGTACTGGAGGTGGGAAGTACAGTACCTGTACTCTGAAGGATGAGTGAGGATGTTACAGTTCTGGAGGTGGGAAGTACAGTACCTGTACTCTGAAGGATGAGTGAGGATGTTACAGTACTGGAGGTGGGAAGTACAGTACCTGTACTCTGAAGGATGAGTGAGGATGTTACAGTTCTGGAGGTGGGAAGTACAGTACCTGTACTCTGAAGGATGAGTGAGGATGTTACAGTTCTGGAGGTGGGAAGTACAACCTGTACTCATGTTACAGTTCTGGAGGTGGGAAGTACAGTGCCTGTACTCTGAAGGATGAGTGAGGATGTTACAGTTCTGGAGGTGGGAAGTACAGTACCTGTACTCTGAAGGATGAGTGAGGATGTTACAGTTCTGGAGGTGGGAAGTACAGTACCTGTACTCTGAAGGATGAGTGAGGATGTTACAGCTCTGGAGGTGGGAAGTACAGTACCTGTACTCTGAAGGATGAGTGAGGATGTTACAGTTCTGGAGGTGGGAAGTACAGTACCTGTACTCTGAAGGATGAGTGAGGATGTTACAGCTCTGGAGGTGGGAAGTACAGTACCTGTACTCTGAAGGATGAGTGAGGATGTTACAGTTCTGGAGGTGGGAAGTACAGTACAGTGGAACCTCAAAAATTGAACTTAATCCGTTCCAGGAGCTAGTTCTAAATTCGAAAAGTCTGAAATTCGAAGCAATATTTCCCATAAGAAATAATGGAAATACAATTAATCCGTTCCTGAAACCCAAAAATATTCACACAAAAAATACATTTTATAGAGATTAATTACAGTTTTACATACAACAATACTATAGTTTTTAATTATGTATAGTAATACATATAAAATAAAATTTTTACTTACCTTTATTGAAGATTGGTGATGACATCTGGAAGATAGGGAGGAGGAGAGAGGGAGTTGGGGTTAGTGTTTGGAAGGAGAATCCCCCTCCATGAGGACTTCTGGTAAAGTCCTCTCTGGAGTTACTTCCCTTCTCTGTCTTTTAATGCCACTAGGACCAGCTTGAGAGTCACTGAACCCGTCTCACAAATAACTGTCCACAGTCCTCTGTTTCTGGCGCCTCTTTAACATTTCCCTAAAATGGGACATGGTTCTGTCACTGAATTTGTTGCAAAGATGGCTTGTTTCAGCTTGCTCAGGGTGGTACTTCTGCACAAGCATTTGGACACCATTCCACTTGGCACAAATCTCCTTAATCTTTGAAGAAGGCACCTCATCCACTCCCCCTTCCCCCTCCTCTGATGCAAGTTCCTTAGCTGTGGTCTTGATCCACACCAGCAACAACTTCTCAACCTCTTCAACTATTTGTGGTCTTTTTTGGGTTAGCATATTAACACCTTTCGCAACATCAGCTTCCTTGATTTGTTCTTTCTTTGACAGGTTAGAACCGATGGTCGGCTTGTTTTTCCCATACATCCTGGCAAGCTCAACAAGTCTCACACCACTCTCATACTTCTGTATTATTTCCTTCTTCACATCTATGGTGTTTCTCACTTTCTTTACCACAGGGGTACCACTAGCAAGTTTCTCTGGGCCCATGGCAGCTTATTTCACAGTCCCACAAGCGCTAAATGCAACGAAATAATCGTAAAATGCGTGAATGAGAGAGCAGGTTAGTGTTCACTCAAGCATAAACAAAGCTAGACTGTTCACGGCGCCTGCACAGGGACGTGGACAGAGCAGGCGGCAGACAGGTCCCGTACCCGGCGGTCTGAAAATAGGGGCGTGTTCAATAATAGGGACACAGTTTGCCAGAAAAAAATGGTCCTATTTTCGAAAGGTTCGATATGTGATACATTCAATTTTTGAGGTTCCACTGTACCTGTACTCTGAAGGATGAGTGAGGATGTTACAGTTCTGGAGGGACATCTGAGCTGTAGCAATGGCACACCCCTGACAAAACAGTGATGGAGTGAATGATGGTGAAAGTGTTTTTTCTTTTCTGGGTCACCCTACCTCAGCAGGAGATGCCAGGATGTTATAAAATATATTAAATATCCTACATGTAAATAACATTAAATGTGAAGAAGACAAAACTCGTTCACAAAAGGATACGAAGAACAAGAACTTTGGGAAACTTCTGGATGCAGAACGATTTTGTCATTTTTCTTCGTTCTTTGCACTTCGAACATGTCTGGAAAAAAGACATACAAGTCAGAAATACAAAAAATAATTGTATTTGTATCAAAGATTAAAAATCTAATTAAATCAGTCATGTAATAAAGTTGGTAGAATTACCGACAATATGTAAAGTAAAAGGACACAAGTGCAACTAATGTGACATTTTATTGTGGCAACGTTTCACTCTCCAGGAGCTTTATCAAGTTCCTGGAGAGCGAAACGTTGCCACAGTAAAATGTCACATTAGTTGCACTTGTGTCCTTTTACTAAATCAGTCACGTTGTATAAAACAAAATCTATGTTCGTTATTTTTATTATTTTCCCCCAAGGAAGGAGAAAGTTTAATTTCTTGGATCAAGAGCCCTTTACCAGCATCAAGGAACCTGCATTCAAGGACTCATTTCTTTTACAATGTAATAATAAAAATATAAATAATAATAAAGTTAATACAATTGGGTCAACAAATTCACGTGTAAACCATTGAGAGAATTTTGAATTAATTCCCCTAAAGTCAGTACCTGACCAACCGGGCTGTGGTTCATACGTTAGCTTGCGTGCGGCCAGCAGTAACAGCCTGGTTGATCAGACCCTGATCCACCATGAGGCCTGGTCTCAGACCGGGCCGCAGGGGTGTTGGCCCCCGAAACCCTCTCCAGGTAAACTCCAGGTACGGTTAATTTTTCACTTCAAGAATTTTGTGTACTGCCTCACAACTTGAGGTCAGACAACCCCCCTCAAGGGAGGTTCCTTGATGCTGGTGAGAGGCTCTTGATCTAGGGAACTGGATCTGTGCTCCAGTTCCCGTAATTAAACCTGAATACTTTCCATCCCTCCACACATGCACTGTATAATCGTACAGGTTTAGCACTTCCCCCTTGATTATAATAATAGTCGAGGTCAGACATCAAATGCAAATTTATATCTTTCTCGCAGTATACAGGTACTGTAGTTTACATGTAATACAATATTTTTTGGCCTAAAATAAAACCACTAAGATGTTGTGTATTTCTGGCAGACTAATACTAGTAATTAAAAGCTACTTAAGAACTAGACATGGGCTATTAAGTACGAATATTGTCGCAAATATTGTCAATTACTGTACAGTGGTGTGCATCAGCCGGCCCAGATCAGCTGCCAGATGCACGGTCGTAAGTCGAGTGGACGTATGTCGAGCAGGTTGTAAGTCGAGTGGACGTATGTCGAGCAGGTCGTAAGTCGAGTGGACGTATGTCGAGCAGGTCGTAAGTCGGATGGTAGGTGTACTAGTTTTTAAATGCACAAAAGCCGAGGTAGTTAAATGAACAATAGTTCAATTTTAAGTATGTCTTAATACTTTCACTGATTCAGTGATCTTCAGTCAACTGGGATAATTAAATTACACTAATTCAGAACCTTAGAAAATTTAGACTCTGAGTGTACAAATACAGTGGAACCTTGGTACTGGAACAGCTCCCTGCTGGAACAAAGCTCAGCACTCGACCGAACAAACATGATCTGCCAGAACTTCGCTATAAACTATTTTGTATTTCTTTGCATTTTTTGGTGTTTTTTTATATTACAGTATTTGTACAAATAAGGCACCACGGGGCCTACGAAGATTAGTGATAACAGCCAACCAAACAGAAAATTGGTTGGGAAGTATTTGTTCAATACTCGAATGGATCGGCACTAGAACAGCCTTCTGAAATGAATTAAGTTCAAGTACCAAGGTTCCACTGTATCTCAATCTCCCTGTAAAAATGTGTTCACACTTACTGGTCTTTCATCACCATCCAGCACTTCCTCTTTGGTGAAGAGGTCAAGGCACTGTGCCAGTCGCACTTGACCTGACTTGCTGGGAATAGGTAGACTGAGATCCCAGAATGGGTCAAAGGTCACAGAACAGTGACCACAGACAGAACACTGTAAACATGACTTCAACTGTCCAACAAACATGTCTACGATCTTGCTGTCGTCATAGCGTAGATATCGCTTCCAGGATTCCATAGCTTTCTGATTGTCACTGGAAACAAATAAATTTAAGAAAGAATTGTACAGGTGTTCCACGACTTACGATATTTTGACTTTACAATGGTGCGGCAACAATTACGTACTTTGGAGATGAAACTTAATTACCCAACTTGAAGGTGGCAAGTCCCTAACTTGTATTCATGTATTTAATTTTCAGTACAGGTATTTAGTTACAGTAATTATTTATTTATTTACTAATTCAGCAACAGTACTTATTTATTTAACATATATTAAGTAAGATGGATTTGCCAGAACGTAACCTCCATTGTAAGTCAAGGAGCACCTGTACTGTGGTCATGAAGAATAAGTCGCACTATCATAGTAGAATTACCAACAAACTGCTACGTAAATAGACACAGTTGCAACTAATGTGACATTTTATTGTGGCAACGTTTTGCTCAGCAGGAACTTAAAGTTCTTGGAGAGTGAAATTTGCCACAGTATATGTAATGCCATATTAGTTGCTGTTGTGTCCTTGTACCTCACACAATACCATGGTTTAAATATACACAAATAACCTGTATGTAGGAGAGAGGTGCTTATGATGATATTTTGGTTCCACTTGGACTATTTACAAGTGACACTAAAACACGAAGATGAGCGAGTCAGTAGATATAGAAGAGGAGGACACAGACAAGATAAAGAGAGCAAGGAAGAAGGAAGTGGAGAAGTAGTGGTTGAGATAATGGCTGAAACAATTCACAAATATCCACAATTTGGAGAGGAATCATCAAAGGTTTTGACCAGTCATCAATCAACAAATTAAAACTGTCAACAGTCCAGGACAAATATATCATCTAAATTGTCCTGTCCAGAATGTGGGTCACTTCTGAGTTGTTTCAGCCACAGTGTTAAGACTTACATTTTTCATATTAGAGAGATAGTATATCAGTGGTATTAAATACCGACAAGATGAAGAAGTAGACGTATCTGGGTATCTTTAAGGGTACCCAGATATGTCATCTGGTGCAACATCTGGGTATCTTTAAGGATACCCAGATATGTCATCTGGTGCAACATCTGGGTATCTTTAAGGATACCCAGATATGTCATCTGGTGCAACATCTGGGTATCTTTAAGGATACCCAGATATGTCATCTGGTGCAACATCTGGGTATCTTTAAGGATACCCAGATATGTCATCTGGTGCAACATCTGGGTATCTTTAAGGATACCCAGATATGTCATCTGGTGCAACATCTGGGTATCTTTAAGGATACCCAGATATGTCATCTGGTGCAACATCTGGGTATCTTTAAGGATACCCAGATATGTCATCTGGTGCAACATCTGGGTATCTTTAAGGATACCCAGATATGTCATCTGGTGCAACATCTGGGTATCTTTAAGGATACCCAGATATGTCATCTGGTGCAACATCTGGGTATCTTTAAGGATACCCAGATATGTCATCTGGTGCAACATCTGGGTATCTTTAAGGATACCCAGATATGTCATCTGGTGCAACATCTGGGTATCTTTAAGGATACCCAGATATGTCATCTGGTGCAACATCTGGGTATCTTTAAGGATACCCAGATATGTCATCTGGTGCAACATCTGGGTATCTTTAAGGGTACCCAGATATGTCATCTGGTGCAACATCTGGGTATCTTTAAGGATACCCAGATATGTCATCTGGTGCAACATCTGGGTATCTTTAAGGGTACCCAGATATGTCATCTGGTGCAACATCTGGGTATCTTTAAGGATACCCAGATGTTGCACATGTGTCTTATTCATCATTAAACAGATAAATTACAAAAACAGCAGTGAGATTAAGATAGTTTGTAGATTAACAGTAGAATGTGTATACAGTATACCAGCTTGTAGAATGACAATGTGTATACAGTATACCAGCTTGTAGAATGACAATGTGTATACAGTATACCAGCTTGTAGATTGACAATGTGTATACAGTATACCAGCTTGTAGATTGACAATGTGTATACAGTATGCTAAATATACAGACTTAGTAATGCTGAGAGCTGATATACAGTATATTACACAATACAGTATATTTCTACCATTAAAATGACAATTTACTACAGAATAATAAGGAGGGGTGTTAATGTTGCAGTTTAAAAACTGTAGTGTAAAGCACCCTTCTGGCAAGACAGTGATGGAGTGAATGATGGTGAAAGTTTTTCTTTTTCAGGCCACCCTGCCTTGGTGGGCCACCCTGCCTTGGTGGCCACCCTGCCTTGGTGGCCACCCTGCCTTGGTGGGAATCAGCCAGTGTGTTAATAATAAAAAAATAATAAATAATAATAAACACAAGTGAACTGAAAGAACATGAAGTAAAGAGTTTTTATCCATTACAGACAAAATTGTGCTATATAGGCCTACCTGGCTAATATGGTGGGTTAGCTTCCAGACCGTCACCGTAAAGCCAATCACGGCCTTTTTCTTCACTTGCCAGTGTATATAAAAGCCTAAAAACATGTTTACACTATCATTTATTAGGTGCACAACAGTGCTAGGCCTAAAAAAAAAAGACGCAAAAGTAAAAATAATAGAACATCGTACGAGCAAGGCAAGCACTGAAATAATAAACGTAAATATAACTGAAAAGCACCGTATTAGTGAAGAGCTCTAAAACAAGCACTGTATTAATGAGGTATAACTGTGTATATATTTAACAAATTCTAGAGTACTTAATACACAGTCAACAATGTGCAACTTACACACAAATAACCCACATGTATGATAAAGAAGCTTATCATGATGTTTTGGTCTGACTTGGATCATTGACAAGTCAGACTAACACAGGAAGATGAGGGAGACAGTATATATAGGAGAGGAAGACAGGGACAGGACACACAGAGGAAGAAATAGTGCAACTTACTCTAGATCATCATCAATATCTTCTGTTATGGGCTTAGGCTTGGCAGAGACTCTATTAACATCTTCGTGTAGGCCTTCCAGCAGCTTGCGAAGGAATTCCTGAGCATCGTGTTGTTGGTACCCTGAGAACACTGGAGCAAACCTCTGAATCTGTGACTTAAATGGTCCGGTGTTAAGAGCTCGACTGTTATCACTGCCCTCATTCCACATGTCTGACAGTAGGCTGGCAAACGCTGTCAAAACAAATAGTTTCTTATAAAATGGCAAAGAAATATATGTTTTATATATAGTACACCTACCATCCGACTTACGACCGAGTTCGGTTCCGAGAAACCGGTCATAAGTCGAAATAGTCGTAAGTCGAACTTTACTATTGAATATCAACAAAACATTTTTGTAATGACTTTATTTTATTGTTTTATTTTGGTATTTCATGTTTTACTTTACTTTTTATGTTGTTAGTACTGTATTTTATACTGTAAGGTTTAGGATAAACACTGTGTACAACACAAATAGTTGTTTATTTCCCAGAAATTTGGCATAAAAAACACGGTCGTAAGTCGAGCAGGTTGTAAGTCAGATGGTAGGTGTATTTAATTATTTTATTACACCTGACAGTCTCCCACCACAGTAAAGTGGCTCCCAAAAAAGAGGATACATATTTACCATCATTCATTCAATCAGTGTCTTGCCAGAAGTACACTGACAACTGAGTTCAGTTCAGTATAGTATATATATTATATTACATCGTGATGTACTCAGCCTTGCTTAGCTATCTTTTACCAGTCTTAAGTTAACTTGAAGTTCCCAGCATATTAAGGGGTTTTCTGCATGTAAAGTGCTTTTGTAAGTGTATTTACATTATTCTTTATGGGAACAAATTCGTTCAGTAACGGCACTAACAGCTTTCTGGAATGAATTATGGCCAAAACTCAGGGTACCACTGTAGTCTATAAGTATTAGGTTAACTCTGCCTGAAATACCTTGGCATGATAGTAACTGTCTTTGTACCAATCAAATTATGATATGTAAACACACATTGTAACCTTAGCAAACAAATAAGTTTTGATTTTGATTTTGATTTGATTTTGATACACACTACTTAGGACTAAACACAGTTTATTAAATAGGAGTTATTAAATACACAAAAAAGAGAGGTAGTTAAGTGAACAATAATAAATTTTTAAAAGAATACTTAAAAAACTACAAAATGAGCAGGGACTGAACCCATACTTGGAGTATCCCTGGAGTATACCTGGAGTATCCCTGGAGTATACCTAGAGGGTGTTTTGGGAGTCAATGCCATCATGGCTTGGTCCATAACCAGGCCACAAGTTCAGTCCCTGCACATTCTGTGCATTAATACTTGAATTCAATGATCTTCCGTTAAGTAAGATTTTGTAGGGTGACAAAATTAACCTTAGTTGTGGGAAATGTTCTACATAACCAGGAACTTTCTATATAGTATGTCATTGATGTCAGCTATGGTCTGTATAAGTTGTATCATGTAGATATAAACATTGTTGCTATTATTACAGCGGAACCCCAAAAATCGAACTGCTCCCAACTCAACCAATTATGTAAGTGTATTTTTGTAAGTGCTTTTATAAGTGTATTTTTGAGGGTCTTAAATGGACTAATCTAATTTACATTATTCCTGATGGGAATAAATTCGTTCGGTAGTGGCACTCGAACAGCCTTCTGGACCAAAGAAAGTTCGATTTTTGAGGTTCCACTGTATTATTATTATTATACAGTATGTCATTGGTGTCAGCTATGGTCTGTATAAGCGGTATCTTGCATTTGTAGAAATAAACATTATTATTATTATTATTATTATTATTATTATTATTATTATTAAGCAGTTCAATGTACCTCGTATAAGGTCGCCTTTCATAGTAGATATAGTGTTGTTGATGTCGGAGGAATATCCATCCCGGACCAGGTACTCCAGGAGACATCTTGTGTTGCTCAAACACTGCGTTACACTATTCATAAAACACTGAAATGACAAACAAAAGTGTTACTCCAGAGATATATGTACTAAAAGAGGTATAGTCTGGAAAATTCAATGTACTGGAACTATCTCACTGTTGAGTCTGGCCCATGACCGGTGATGAACCTGCATTTTTAGGGCCCTGAAGTTTGAACTGTTATGGGGGCCCCTTCTCAACCCTTTTTCATACAGTGAGACCCAAAATTTTGCAGTAATATGGACTACAGTGGCTTCTGGGGCCCTCCAGGATTAGGGGCCCTATGATCGGACCCAAAAACTCTTGTAACTCATCAAAGGTACTTAGATCAATTTTAATTTTGTTTTCAACATGCCATCATCTCCCACCAAGGTAGGGTGACCCAAAAGAGAAGAAACACTTTCACCATCATTCACACTATCACTATTCGAAAAATAAGTCTTATAAACCATAGAAATTACTTTCAGCAATTGTAAATTCAAATTTATTATATTTTAAATCTGATTGTATTATAATACAATCAAATGCATTCTGAGCACATTAATCATAAGGCCTACAAACTAATTATATTTAGGCCTAGTATATACCTGGAGTTTACCTGGAGAGAGTTCCGGGGGTCAACGCCCCTGCGGCCCGGTCTGTGACCAGGCCTCCTGGTGGATCAGAGCCTGATCAACCAGGCTGTTACTGCTGGCTGCACGCAAACCAACGTATGAGCCACAGCCCGGCTGGTCAGGAACCGACTTTAGGTGCTTGTCCAGTGCCAGCTTGAAGACTGCCAGGGGTCTGTTGGTAATCCCCCTTATGTATGCTGGGAGGCAGTTGAACAGTCTCGGGCCCCTGACACTTATTGTATGGTCTCTTAACGTGCTAGTGACACCCCTGCTTTTCATTGGGGGGATGTTGCATCATCTGCCAAGTCTTTTGCTTTCATAGTGAGTGATTTTCGTGTGCAAGTTCGGTACTAGTCCCTCTAGGATTTTCCAGGTGTATATACGTAATCAAGTATCTCTCCCACCTGCATTCCAGGGAATACAGGTTCAAGAACCTCAAGCGCTCCAAGTAATTGAGGTGTTTTATCTCCATTATGCGCGCCGTGAAGGTTCTCTGTACATTTTCTAGGTCAGCAATTTCACCTGCCTTGAAAGGTGCTGTTAGTGTACAGCAATATTCCAGCCTAGATAGAACAAGTGACCTGAAGAGTGTCAGCATGGGCTTGGCATCCCTAGTTTTGAAGGTTCTCATTATCCATCCTGTCATTTTTCCAGCAGATGCGATTGATACAATGTTATGGTCCTTGAAAGTGAGATCCTCCGACATGATCACTCCCAGGTCTTTGACGTTGGTGTTTCACTCTATTTTGTGGCCAGAATTTGTTTTGTACTCTGATGAAGATTTAATTTCCTCATGTTTACCATATCTGAGTAATTGAAATTTCTCATCGTTGAACTTCATATTGTTTTCTGCAGCCCACTGAAAGATTTGGTTGATGTCCGCCTGGAGCCTTGCAGTGTCTGCAATGGAAGACACTGTCATGCAGATTCGGGTGTCATCTGCAAAGGAAGACACAGTGCTGTGGCTGACATCCTTGTCTATGTCGGATATGAGGATGAGGAACAAGATGGGAGCGAGTACTGTGCCTTGTGGAACAGAGCTTTTTCACCGTAGCTGCCTCGGACTTTACTCTGTTGACGACTACTCTCTGTGTTCTGTTAGTGAGGAAATTATAGATCCATCGACCGACTTTTCCTGTTATTCCTTTAGCACGCATTTTGTGCGCTGTTACGCCATGGTCACACTTGTCGACGGTTTTCGCAAAGTCTGTATATATTACATCTGCATTCTTTTTGTCTTCTAGTGCATTTAGGACCTTGTCGTAGTGATCCAATAGTTGAGACAGACAGGAGCAACCTGTTCTAAACCCATGTTGCCCTGGGTTGTGTAACTGATGGGTTTCTAGATGGTTGGTGATCTTGCTTCTTAGGACCCTTTCAAAGATTTTTATGACATGGGATGTTAGTGCTATCGGTCTGTAGTTCTTTGCTGTTGCTTTACTGCCCCCTTTGTGGAGTGGGGCTATGTCTGTTGTTTTTAGTAACTGTGGGACAGCCCCCGTGTCCATGCTCCCTCTCCATAGGATGGAAAAGGCTCGTGATAGGGGCTTCTTGCAGTTCTTGATGAACACAGAGTTTCATGAGTCTGGCCCTGGGGCAGAGTGCATGGGCATGTCATTTATCGCCTGTTCGAAGTCATCTGGCATCAGGATAACATCGGATAGGCTTGTGTTAACCAAATTTTGTGGCTCTCTCATAAAAAATTCATTTTGATCTTCGACTCTCAGTCTGGTTAGCGGCTTGCTAAAAACTGAGTCATATTGGGACTTGAGTAGCTCACTCATTTCCTTGCTGTCATCTGTGTAGGACCCATCTTGTTTAAGTAGGGGCCCAATACTGGACGTTGTTCTCGATTTTGATTTGGCATAGGAGAAGAAATACTTTAGGTTTCTTTCAATTTCATTTATGGCTTTTAGTTCTTCCCGCGATTCCTGACTCCTATAAGATTCCTTTAGCTTAAGTTCGATGCTTGCTATTTCTCTGACCAGTGTCTCCCTGCGCATTTCAGATATATTGACCTCTTTTAGCCGCTCTGTTATTCTTTTCCGTCGCCTGTAAAGAGAGCGCCTGTCTCTTTCTGTTTTACATCTACTCCTCCTTTTTCTTAGAGGAATAAGCCTTGTGCATACATCGAGTGCCACCAAGTTAATCTGTTCTAGGCATAAGTTGGGGTCTGTGTTGCTTAGTATATCTTCCCAGCTTACATCGGTTAGGACTTGGTTTACTTGGTCCCACTTTATGTTTTTGTTATTGAAGTTGAATTTGGTGAATGCTCCCTCGTGACTAGTCTCATTATGTCGGTCTGGGGCTCCATGCATACATGTCTGAACCTCAATTATGTTGTGATCTGAGTATATTGTTTTTGATATGGTGACATTTCTTATCAGATCATCATTGTTAGTGAAGATGAGGTCTAGTGTATTCTCCAGTCTAGTAGGCTCTATTATTTGCTGGTTTAAATTGAATTTTGTGCAGAGATTTAAAAGTTCGTGTGAGTGTGAGTTTTCATCAGAGCTGCCTCCTGGTGTTATTACTGCAACAATATTATTTGCTATATTCCTCCATTTTAGGTGCCTTAAGTTGAAATCCCCCAGGAGCAAGATGTTGGGTGCAGGAGCTGGAAAATTTTCCAGACAGTGGTCAATTTTTAACAGCTGTTCCTGGAATTGCTGGGATGTTGCATCCGGAGGCTTGTAGACTACCACAATGACTAGGTTTTGGTTCTCGACCTTTACTGCTAAAACTTCCACTACATCATTTGAGGCATTAAGCAGTTCTGTGCAAACAAGTGACTCTGCAATGTACAGGCCAACCCCCCCCCCCTTTTTGCCTGTTCACTCTGTCACATCTGTATAGGTTGTAACCTGGGATCCATATTTCGTTGTCCAAGTGATCCTTTATGTGGGTCTCAGTGAAAGCCGCGAACATTGCCTTTGCCTCTGCAAGCAGTCCACGGATGAAAGGTATTTTGTTGTTTGTTGCTGGCTTTAGACCCTGTATATTTGCAAAGAAGAATGTCATTGGACTGATGGTATTGTTGGTACTGAGGGGGGATTTTTTTTCCGGCATTAGTATCTGTATCTGTTGGTTTGGAGTAGAGGCCATTGACTGTGGTTCCACTCCAGGAATGAATGGATTTGGTGTACGATTTCTGACATTTCCTGCCAGTTTTTTTTCCTTCCTGGCACTAAAAAACCTCTCCCTTTTGAGTGGCTGTGGCTACCCAGGTTTTCCCATGGCCTGGATGTTTTGTATCTTTTTGTCCCCTTTAGATGGTGTGCCTGGCAATTTAAGTTATAGCACAGTCTTTCCTGTACTGAAGATGTACACAGTTCAGGGTGAAAAAGCTTACAGGAAGGGAGTTTGCATTTTCCTGTTGTCATATGGGCATGGCATTTTCTAGGGTGATCTTAGTTGCACGTCCTGTCTGTTTTTCCAGATTTCCCATGTCTGCAGATACCAAGTGCATAGTATGTGCACAGGCTTGGTTTCCGTTTGCCTTGGGTTTCTGTGACTGTATTCCCTGTTGGTGCATGTTTCCCTGTCTTATTCCTATCCTCCCTAGCACCAGCAATGGAGCTCCCACCAGTTGTTTTTGGTAATAAGAGCTTTCCCAGGATTATAATAATACTCTGGCAAGTTTTATGTTAATATAATTGCATTGCAAGTTTTAATACAATCAGTGGAAGTCAGACAGACAGTCCTGGATGACCCACTGATTTTCTTGGGTTATCCTGGATGGCTAACACTCCCTACCCTGGGTTATCCTGGATGGCTAACACTCCCTACCCTGGGTTATCCTGGCTGGCTAACACTCCCTACCCTGGGTTATCCTGGCTGGCTAACACTCCCTACCCTGGGTTATCCTGGCTGGCTAACACTCCCTACCCTGGGTTATCTTGGCTGGCTAATCCTCCCTACCCTGGTTATCCTGGCTGGCTAACACTTCCTACCCTGGTTATCCTGGCTGGCTAACACTCCCTACCCTGGGTTATCCTGGCTGGCTAGCACTCCCTACCCTGGGTTATCCTGGCTGGCTAACACTCCCTTCTCTGGGTTATCCTGGCTGGCTAACACTCCCTACCCTGGGTTATCTTGGCTGGCTAATCCTCCCTACCCTGGTTATCCTGGCTGGCTAACACTCCCTACCCTGGGTTATCCTGGCTGGCTAGCACTCCCTACCCTGGGTTATCCTGGCTGGCTAACACTCCCTTCTCTGGGTTATCCTGGCTGGCTAACACTCCCTACCCTGGGTTATCCTGGCTGGCTAACACTCCCTACCCTGGGTTATCCTGGCTGGCTAACACTCCCTACCCTGGGTTATCCTGGCTGACTAACACTCCCTACCCGGGGTTATCCTGGCTGGCTAACACTCCCTACCCTGGGTTATCTTGGCTGGCTAATCCTCCCTACCCTGGTTATCCTGGCTGGCTAACACTCCCTACCCTGGGTTATCCTGGCTGGCTAGCACTCCCTACCCCAGGCTATCCTGGCTGGCTCACCTTCCTCGGGTTAAAAATCCAAACAGATTTAATCTTATCTCACATTACAATTAAGTAAACTTGGTCAGTATCTAAAGTTTACCACAACGAATGATAACCGAGTTGGTAAACTTTTTCCAGCATAACTCAAGAGTGAGTCAGTTAAGCTGGGTGGGAGTGTAGCAAATATTTGTACCCAGAGTTAAAATGATAACTCCGAGATAAAACACTATGTTAACATGGAACCCTCATATCACTACCCTCCACTGGTAGCGCATTCAGCTTACACACTGAGGTCTGGGGTTCAATCCTCGGTACGGCTTGAAACATTAGGACGTGTTTCCTTAAGACACCTGATGTCACTGTTCACCAGTAGTAAGTAGGTACCTGGGTGTTGGTCACCTTACACCTGCTGTCACTGTTCACTTAGCAGTAAGTAGGTACCTGCGTGTTAGTTACCTTACACCTGCTGTCACTGCTCAGCTAGCAGTAAGTAGGTGCATGGGTATTGGTCACCTTACAACTGCTGTCACTGTTCACCTAACAGTAAGTAGGGACCTGGGTGTTAGTGGATTGGTGTGGGTGGGATCCTGGTACACATTGACTCACTCACAAGATGTTTGGCAGACAAAAAATGGTATTCACATCCTCGCCCATTCCATCTGCATTCATGATATTATGATTTCATGAGTCATGCTTAACAAGCAATTGTTTCCACCAGGCAAGATTTATATTCGACTCTCAAATTACGAAAGTAATAAAAGTTCTATAGAAATACTCACTGTGTTCCCTATATTTCTTAAACCCACGAGACCATTATTTTCACTTAAGACACTGGTACTACTGCTGCTGCTGCTTGTTGTTGTGGTTGAGCTGCAGCTTGTGGTGGATGCGTGGCGGCGTGGAGGCGAACTTTCCTGCAACAATAATAATAATAATAACAATGATAATAATATGTCTATAAGTACATGTACAAGGTATACAGACCATAGATGATATCAGTGACATACTACTATATAGAATGTGCCATATGCAGAGTATTTCCCACAAATTAGGCCAATTTTGTTCCCAGAATGCAACCCACACCAGTCCACTAACAATCAGGTACCTATTTACTGCTAGGTGAACATGGACAGCAAGTATCTTAGGGAAACACACCCTAATGTTTCCACCCATACCAGGGATCAAACCCTGGACCTCAGTGTGCGTGAGCTGATTGCACTATCAATAAAGCTATATGCAAGCTCGTCTCTATGCAAATAAATAATAATAATAATAATTTTATATCTTTCCTGCAGTATACAGGTAATGTAATTTACATGTAATAAAATATTATCAGCTATAAAATAGAGCCAGTAATGTACTGTGCATTACTGGCAGATTATGCTAGGCTGGACCTAATCACCTAATGCACCTAATGCACAAATTAACATTAAGATCGACAACACTCTAATTACCAGACATAATGAGGGCAAATTCCTAGGCCTATACCTAGACAACAACCTGAATTTCAGCACCCATATCCAACACATAACCAAAAAAGTATCCAAAATGGTTGGGATCCTCTCCAAGATACGATACTACGTGCCGCAAAATGCCCTTCTCACACTATACCACTCACTTATTTATCCATACCTCACCTATGCTATTTGTGCTTGGGGATCAACTGCAGCAACACACCTAAAGCCAATAATAACCCAACAAAAAGCTATAGTAAGAATAATCACTAAATCCCATCCCTGGCAGCACACCCCCCCACTCTTCAAAGATCTAAACTTACTCCCAGTTCAGTACATCCACACTACTGTGCAATCTACATCTACAGGACCTTAAACTCCAATATCAACCTTGACCTAAAACGCTTTCTTGATAGTTGCGACAGAACCCACAGGCATAACACCAGACACAAACATCTCTACGACATTCCCCGTGTCCGACTAAACCTTTACAAAAATTCACTGTATGTCAAAGGCCCTAAAATCTGGAACACCCTACCTGAGAACTCTAGAATTGCAGACACATTCATCACCTTCAAAACTACCATTAGAAAACATCTTATCTCCCTGATAAACCCCATCAACTAACTACACGAATACCACCTGGTGGTTCACACTTACACTCACTCACCCATTTGACCATAAACAGAAATATTAATCTCAATCTTAAAATAATGAATCCTATGATACTCCAATACTGAAACTATGTACTGTGCCAAAACAAAAGCATTCACATTGCTAAACTCACAAACTAGTATTTAGTCACTTAGCCATAATACCAACTTACTTCATAATTTGTAATATTTTAAAATAAAGAATTAAACTAAATCTGCCCGAAATGCCTAGCCATGCTAAGCGTTCTAGTGGTACACTCTGTAATCATTATTTAACTACATGTAAACCACACAACAACCAAATTCTGTAAATTCAACATTGTAATCTTTATAGAGAATAAACTTTGAATTTGAATTTGAATTATAACACTGTATAAGAATATAAAGTCCCTTCAGTAGCTCTACTGACCCATGGTAGGCTGGTTCTACTCACCCAACCATTCTAACCAAACCATACCCCGGCCGGGATTGAACCCGAGGTCAGAGAGTCTCAAAACTCCAGCCCGTCGCGTTAGCCACTAGACCAGCTAGCCACAATAAGATTCATCCAACTAGGTATATTTCTACACCATAGGAAGGTTAGCACAGGCACCACTGTGACCACAAATGCAAGTTTTTACAGACGAATCTCCAGCCAGCATGGACGTGACGAACTCTAGCTCAAGTCCCTTCACTGCCGTCAACCATTTTATTATACAGCTTCTCCTCACTTAACAACGAGGTTCCATTCCTAAGAGTAGGTTGATAAGTGAATTGGTTGTTAAGTGAGGAGCACACTGTATTGGTAATGGGTTTGTGTCAACCATCTTTGATATTGTTTTAATGTCACCTTTGTACCTTTTATAACATTTTAGTATATTTTTAAATGTTATACAGTAGTGTAGTGTATACTGTAATGAAGAGAATAGAGAAAATCAGCTTTAATATACATTATTTAGGTATGCATACTGCTCAGAGAGCTGGTTGTAAGTCAGAGTCATCGGTAAACGAGGCTGTATTAATTTTTAATAATAGGATCACTTCAGTAGGTCTACTGACCAATGCTAGGAAGGTCCTCCTCAAACCCAATCATTCTGTGTGTCTAGTTAATGGTCCAGGTCAGACCAAAACATTGTCGTAAGATTCTGTCTCCCATGAGAGGGTTATTTGTGTATTGTTCCAGTCATGATATTGTGCCTTTTTTGCTCTTCAGAGGACTGATGAGGACAAATGTCCTAGGGAGGATGAATGTCCTGGGGAAGATGTACCTCTGTAATCCTTTGACTACCGCCCACAGGATGAGTATGTGGTGACTACCGCCCACGGGATGAGTATAGGCTGCATGATAAGGATATTTAACAAAAAAAATAACAGGAATAAAATTGTCATTGATGCGCCAGACAAGGTTAAAGTGAGACGTAATCACTCTACCAAGGACAGCGTCATCACTCTACCAAGGACAGCACAGAATTCCAATGGAAATAAGTCAAGGACCACACTAGTAAGCCACTGGTAGGTGATACAAGCACTAGTAAGCCACTGGTAGGTGATGCCAGCACTAGTAAGCCAGTGGTAGGTGATACCAGCACTAGTAAGCCACTGGTAGGTGATACAAGCACTAGTAAGCCACTGGTAGGTGATACCAGCACTAGTAAGCCAGTGGTAGGTGATAAAAGCACTAGTAAGCCACTGGTAGGTGATACCAACACTAGTAAACCACTGGTAGGTGATACAAGCACTAATAAGCCACTGGTAGGTGATACCAGCACTAGTAAGCCAGTGGTAGGTGATGCCAGCACTAGTAAGCCAGTGGTAGGTGATACCAGCATTAGTAAGCCAGTGGTAGGTGATACCAGCACTAGTAAGCCAGTGGTAGGTGATACCAGCACTTGTAAGCCAGTGGTAGGTGATACAAGCCAGTGGTAGGTGATACCAGCACTAGTAAGCCAGTGGTAGGTGATACAAGCCAGTGGTAGGTGATACCAGCACTAGTAAGCCAGTGGTAGGTGATACCAGCACTAGTAAGCCACTGGTAGGGGATACCAGCACTAGTAAGCCACTGGTTATTCTTCGAAGGTTAATTATCTTGAATGAACCTGGGTTATTAGCCCTCCAGTGTTAATCCTAGGTTATTAACCCACATGTTAATAATCTTGGGTTAACCTGGCTTACTAATCTCTTCAACTTAACACAGCAAGCCAGAATCACACAAGCCAGGTCAAACACGCTTGTGCAGAACCTATCTACCAAGAATAGGTAGGTTCCTAACTTTGAGTTACGGCCCCATATTGTGGCCCATAACTGGCAAGCTTATTATAAATTATATCAGATATAATCCCAAGTCACACTGATGGATTTAAGTTGATCTATAATTTAATCACTGGTGGAAGGGATCCTGATCCAGGGAATTGGATTTACGCCCTCCTTCCTTAGATCAAGGCCTCTTACCCTCTCTAGCTGGTGCAGTGTGGGTTTAGCAAATCCTTGTGAATATAATGATAATTATTATGATGATGACAATAATAATGACAGTAACAATCACAATGACAATAATAATAATGATAATGACAATATAATGATATAATCATTATGATAATATGATAATCACAAAAATGATAATAATGATAATTATGACAGGGTGGATAGGGGGGCAATGTGGCAGATGTTGCAAGTGTATGGTGTAGGAGGTAGGTTACTGAAAGCAGTGAAGAGTTTTTACGAGGATAGTGAGGCTCAAGTTAGAATATGTAGAAAAGAGGGAAATTTTTTCCCAGTAAAAGTAGGCCTTAGACAAGGATGTGTGATGTCACCGTGGTTGTTTAATATATTTATAGATGGGGTTGTAAGAGAAGTAAATGCGAGGGTCTTGGCAAGAGGCGTGGAGTTAAAAGATAAAGAATCACACACAGGGTGGGAGTTGTCACAGCTGCTCTTTGCTGATGACACTGTGCTCTTGGGAGATTCTGAAGAGAAGCTGCAGAGATTGGTGGATGAATTTGGTAGGGTGTGCAAAAGAAGAAAATTAAAGGTGAATACAGGAAAGAGTAAGGTTATGAGGATAACAAAAAGATTAGGTGATGAAAGATTGAATATCAGATTGGAGGGAGAGAGTATGGAGGAGGTGAACGTATTCAGATATTTGGGAGTGGACGTGTCAGCGGATGGGTCTATGAAAGATGAGGTGAATCATAGAATTGATGAGGGAAAAAGAGTGAGTGGTGCACTTAGGAGTCTGTGGAGACAGAGAACTTTGTCCTTGGAAGCAAAGAGGGGAATGTATGAGAGTATAGTTTTACCAACGCTCTTATATGGGTGTGAAGCATGGGTGATGAATGTTGCAGCGAGGAGAAGGCTGGAGGCAGTGGAGATGTCATGTCTGAGGGCAATGTGTGGTGTGAATATAATGCAGAGAATTCGTAGTTTGGAAGTTAGGAGGAGGTGCGGGATTACCAAAACTGTTGTCCAGAGGGCTGAGGAAGGGTTGTTGAGGTGGTTCGGACATGTAGAGAGAATGGAGCGAAACAGAATAACTTCAAGAGTGTATCAGTCTGTAGTGGAAGGAAGGCGGGGTAGGGGTCGGCCTAGGAAGGGTTGGAGGGAGGGGGTAAAGGAGGTTTTGTGTGCGAGGGGCTTGGACTTCCAGCAGGCATGCGTGAGCGTGTTTGATAGGAGTGAATGGAGACAAATGGTTTTTAATACTTGACGTGCTGTTGGAGTGTGAGCAAAGTAACATTTATGAAGGGATTCAGGGAAACCGGCAGGCCGGACTTGAGTCCTGGAGATGGGAAGTACAGTGTCTGCACTCTGAAGGAGGGGTGTTAATGTTGCAGTTTAAAAACTGTAGTGTAAAGCACCCTTCTGGCAAGACAGTGATGGAGTGAATGATGGTGAAAGTTTTTCTTTTTCGGGCCACCCTGCCTTGGTGGGAATCGGCCGGTGTGATAATAAAAAAAAAAAAATAATAAAAAATGATAATCATAAAAATAATAGTAATGATAATTATAATAATCATTGTGATAATTATATAATAACAATTATAATGATTAATAATAAAAATAATGGCAATAATAATGATTAATAAAAATAATAATAATAATAGTAATAATCATTCTTGCCTAACAACATTCCAGAATAATTCTACATATAGGCAGTAAATCTTTATAAACCTTAGCTCTTATCAAGTCTTAAGGAAGACTTTTAAGACTTCCACTGAGAAGTCTGATAAGATATTAAGACTTGAAAGACTGACACAGAATGAGAGATAAGTTGTTGCCCTTGTAGGACATAAGGTGGAGCACTGCAAGAGGCCTACTGGCCCATACTAGGCAGGTCTTTCTCAAACCTGCTAATAATATTGATCCAACCCATTACCAGTGTTACCCAAGGAATAAGCTTTGATACCCCCTCTCACTCATGTGCAAGTCCCACTCAAATCCAGCCCCTCTCACTCATGTACAAATCCCACTCAAATCTAACCCCTCTCACTAATTTACAAGTCCCACTTAATGGAGACTTAACATAAATAGAAATCAGAGTGGGGACCTGTCACTAGTGGTGTTCCACAGGGGTCAGTGTTAGGTCCATATTTGTTAAGTTTATTCTGGTACAGGTACGCAATTTCAGTTATGTAAATTATCATACATAGTAACGTGTGTAATGTGACATTAAGAATTACAAATAACAGGAGTCCTAAGGTTATATTTTAACTTTTAATATCATTGGTAAGGCCTTGTTTAGTGTCCAGGTTCGATCCCTGGCAAGGATGAAAACATTGAGCGTCTTTCCTTACACCTGTTGTCCCCATTCACCCAGCAAGCAAGTAGGTACTTGGGTGTTAGTCAACTGGTGTGGGTGGTATCCTGGGGGATAAGATTGAAGGACCACAATGGATATAAGACAGATAGTCCTCGATGATGCGCTGACTTTCTTGGGTTATCCTGGGTGGCTAACCCTCCAGGGATAAAAATCCAACAAATTATTATCTCTCTTATCTCTTAGATGTGCTGGAAAACATACAGAAAAGGGAGGATAGAATGCGACTGAAGTGTACAAATGGAAGACAAGAATATGTAAAAGGGATATAAATACTGTAATGTGTTTGAAATATCACCAAGACAGGACTCAGCGATGATTCAAGTTGGTAAACTTTAAGTTTAGAAAGAATATAGGAAAGAACTGATGTGGCAGTAGAGTTGTAGATGAGTGGAAGAAACTACCAGGTAGTGTTATTGAAGCAAGAATTTTGTGTAGCTTTAAAAATAGTTAGATAAGTACACAAGTGCGAGTTGAACCTACCTAGCATGGTCCAGTAGACCTACTGTGATGTTCTGAGTTGAGCTTGCCTAGCATGGTCCAGTAGACCTACTGTTTACCTGGAGAGAGTTCCAGGGGTCAACGCCCCCGTGGTCCAGTCTGTGACCAGGCCTCCTGGTGGATCAGAGCCTGATCAACCAGGCTGTTACTACTGGCTGCATGCAATCCAACGTACGAGCCACAGCCTGGATGGTCAGGAACCGACTTTAGGTGCTTGTCCAGTGCCAGCTTGAAGACTGCCAGGGGTCTGTTGGTAATCCCCTTTATGTATGCTGGGAGGCAGTTGAACAGTCTCGGGCCCCTGACACTTATTGTATGGTCTCTTAACGTGCTAGTGACACCCCTGCTTTTCATTGGGGGGATGTTGCATCGTCTGCCAAGTCTTTTGCTTTCGTAGTGAGTGATTTTCGTGTGCAAGTTCGGTACTAGTCCCTCTAAGATTTTTCAGGTATATATAATTATGTATCTCTCCCTCCTGCGTTCCAGGGAATACAGGTTTAGGAACCTCAAGCGCTCCCAGTAATTGAGGTGTTTCATCTCCGTTATGCGCACCGTGAAGGTTCTCTGTACATTTTCTAGGTCAGCAATTTCACCTGCCTTGAAAGGTGCTGTTAGTGTGCACCAATATTCCAGCCTAGATAGAACAAGTGACCTGAAGAGTGTCATCATGGGCTTGGCCTCCCTAGTTTTGAAGGTTCTCATTATCCATCCTGTCATTTTTCTAGAAGATGCGATTGATACAATGTTATGGTCCTTGAAGGTGAGATCCTCTGACATGATCACTCCCAGGTCTTTGACGTTGGTGTTTCGCTCTATTTTGTGGCCAGAATTTGTTTTGTACTCTGATGAAGATTTAATTTCCTCGTGTTTACCATATCTGAGTAATTGAAATTTCTCATCGTTGAACTTCATATTGTTTTCTGCAGCCCACTGAAAGATTTGGTTGATGTCCGCCTGGAGCCTTGCAGTGTCTGCAATGGAAGACACTGTCATGCAGATTCGGGTGTCATCTGCAAAGGAAGACACGGTGCTGTGGCTGACATCCTTGTCTATGTCGGATATGAGGATGAGGAACAAGATGGGAGCGAGTACTGTGCCTTGTGGAACACTGGGAGCGAGTACTGTGCCTTGTGGAACACTGGGAGCGAGTACTGTGCCTTGTGGAACACTGGGAGCCAGTACTGTGCCTTGTGGAACACTGGTAGCGAGTACTGTGCCTTGTGGAACACTGGGAGCGAGTACTGTGCCTTGTGGAACACTGGGAGCGAGTACTGTGCTTGTGGAACACTGGTAGCGAGTACTGTGCCTTGTGGAACACTGGGAGCGAGTACTGTGCCTTGTGGAACACTGGGAGCGAGTACTGTGCCTTGTGGAACACTGGGAGCAAGTACTGTGCTTGTGGAACACTGGTAGCGAGTACTGTGCCTTGTGGAACACTGGGAGCGAGTACTGTGCCTTGTGGAACACTGGGAGCGAGTACTGTGCCTTGTGGAACACTGGGAGCGAGTACTGTGCCTTGTGGAACACTGGGAGCGAGTACTGTACCTTGTAGAACACTGGGAGCGAGTACTGTGCCTTGTGGAACACTGGGAGCGAGTACTGTGCCTTGTGGAACACTGGGAGTAAGTACTGTGCCTTGTGGAACACTGGGAGCCAGTACTGTGCCTTGTGGAACACTGGGAGTGAGTACTGTGCCTTGTGGAACACTGGGAGCCAGTACTGTGCCTTGTGGAACACTGGGAGTGAGTACTGTGCCTTGTGGAACACTGGGAGCGAGTACTGTGCTTTGTAGAACACTGGGAACAAGTACTGTGCCTTGTGGAACACTGGGAGCGAGTACTGTGCCTTGTGAAACACTGGGAGCGAGTACTGTGCCTTGTGGAACACTGGGAGCGAGTACTTTGCCTTGTGGAACACTGGGAGCGAGTACTGTGCCTTGTGGAACACTGGGAGCCAGTACTGTGCCTTGGGGAACACTGGGAGCGAGTACTGTGCCTTGTGGAACACTGGGAGCGAGTACTGTGCCTTGTGGAACACTGGGAGCAAGTACTGTGCCTTGTGGAACACTGGGAGCGAGTACTGTGCCTTGTGGAACACTGGGAGCAAGTACTGTGCCTTGTGGAACACTGGGAGCCAGTATTGTGCCTTGTGGAACACTGGGAGCGAGTACTATGCCTTGTGGAACACTGGGAGCGAGTACTGTGCCTTGTGGAACACTGGGAGCGAGTACTGTGCCTTGTGGAACACTGGGAGCGAGTACTGTGCCTTTTGGAACACTGGGAGCGAGTACTGTGCCTTGTGGAACACTGGGAGCGAGTACTCTGCCTTGTGAAACACTGGGAGCAAGTACTCTGCCTTGTGGAAGACTGGGAGCAAGTACTGTGCCTTGTTGAACACTGGGAGCGAGTACTGTGCCTTGTGGAACACTGGGAGCGAGTACTGTGCCTTGTGGAACACTGGGAGCGAGTACTGTGTCTTGTGGAACACTGGGAGCGAGTACTGTGCCTTGTGGAACACTGGGAGCGAGTACTGTGCCTTGTGGAACACTGGGAGCGAGTACTGTGCTTTGTGGAACACTGGGAGCCAGTACTGTGCCTTGTGGAACACTGGGAGCGAGTACTGTGCCTTGTGGAACACTGGGAGCGAGTACTGTGCCTTGTAGAACACTGGGAGCAAGTACTGTGCCTTGTGGAACACTGGGAGCGAGTACTGTGCCTTGTAGGACACTGGGAGCAAGTACTGTGCCTTGTGGAACACTGGGAGCGAGTACTGTGCCTTGTGGAACACTGGGAGCGAGTACTGGGCCTTGTGGAACACTGGGAGCGAGTACTGTGCCTTGTGGAACACTGGGAGCGAGTACTGTGCCTTGTGGAACAGAGCTTTTCACCGTAGCTGCCTCGGACTTTACTCTGTTGACGACTACTCTCTGTGTTCTGTTAGTGAGGAAATTATAGATCCATGTACCAACTTTTCCTGTTATTCCTTTAGCACGCATTTTGTGCGCTATTACGCCATGGTCACACTTGTCGAAGGCTTTTGCAAAGTCTGTATATATTACATCTGCATTCTTTTTGTCTTCTAGTGCATTTAGGACCTTGTCGTAGTGATCCAATAGTTGAGACAGACAGGAGCGACCTGTTCTAAACCCATGTTGCCCTGGGTTGTGTAACTGATGTGTTTCTAGATGGGTGGTGATCTTGCTTCTTAGGACCCTTTCAAAGATTTTTATGATATGGGATGTTAGTGCTATTGGTCTGTAGTTCTTTGCTGTTGCTTTACTGCCCCCTTTGTGGAGTGGGGCTATGTCTGTTGTTTTTAGTAACTGTGGGACGACCCCCGTGTTGTAAGTTGAACCTACCTAGCATGGTCCAGTAGACCTACTGTAGTGTTATGTGTGAGTTTAACCTACCTAGCATGGTCCAGTCGACCTACTGTAGTGTTGTATGAGAGTTGGACCTACCTAGCATGATCCAGTAGACGTACTGTAGTGTTGTGTGTGAGCTGAGCTTACCTAGCATGGTCCAGTAGACCTAGTGTAGTGTTGTGTGTAAGCTGAACCTGCCTAGCATGGACCATTAGGCCTCCTGTAGTATTATCTGTAAGTTGAACCTGCCTAGCACGGACCAGTAGACCTACTGCAGTATTATCTGTAAGTTGATCCTGCCTAGCATGGTTCAGAAGACCTACTGTAGTATTATCTGTAAGTTGAACCTGCCTAGCATGGACCAGTAGGCCTCCTGCAGTGCTCTTCCTAATGTTCCTGGCCAGTGACTATTCTTGAAGTGTATAAATGGGTCGAAGGAACAATGTGGAGCAGACAATAGTGTCCCGACAGACAGCAGGTAAATTTAGTGCCAACAGCAGGAGTAGCTGGCACAGTGCCTGCTAGAGTGTTGCAGTGACAGCTGGCACAGTGCCTGCTAGAGTGTTGCAGTGACAGCTGCATCATCGCTCTCGAAGACATCTTACAAGACAGTGACGTCAATGACCCACCTTCCTGGCTTTGTGACATCTTACAAGACAGTGACATCTTACAAGACAGTGACATCAAGGACCCACCTTCCTAGCTCTCTGACGTCTTCTGCTGGTGTTCACTGTAGCTGTACCTGTCACTGCTGCTGCCTGCTGGAAGCAGTGCAGCAGTAGCAGCAGCAACACACTGCCCACTGCCAGCAGGAACACAACACTTAATGTATCTCTCAAGGAACACAAAATGAGAGATAAGTAAGTCTGTGAGGGAAGGTAGTGTTGCTTGTGTCTCATCCCAGAAGCAACACAATACTCAAAATCTCTCTTATACAACACAAGACGAGAAATAAATCTCTGCGAGGAACGGTAGTGTTGTGTGTGTCTCCTTGTACCACTTATCCAGTGGCTAACTTGGGCCAGTAGGTCTGATGTAGTGCTCCTTCCTTAAGTGGATGTGACTTGGGCCAGTAGGTGACTTGGACCTGGCTAGCATGGGCCAGTAGGTGACTTGGACCTGATTAGCATGGGCCAGTAGGTGACTTGGACCTGACTAGCATGGTCCAGTAGGCCTTCTGCAGTGCTCCTTACTTCTTATGTGCTTACATGTTCAGTCTGTGAGAGGAAACACAGGATCCATAGCTTTAAGAAGAGGTATGATAAATCTCATGGAGCAGGGAGAGAGTGGCCCTAGTAACGATCAGGTGGGTCCAGGAGCTATGACTCGACCCCTGCAACCACTACACATCACTACCCACACTACAGCCAACTAGCTGATACACTCCACACAGGGTCCCTTCTAGACACTGGCT